>NC_058135.1:20073169-20085716 GCF_016433145.1 Gracilinanus agilis | reverse complement strand
ATTCAGAGACAGAGAGAGAGAGAGAGAGAGAGAGAGAGAGAGAGAGAGAGAGAGAGAGAGAAGGTAATGGGACCTGGGGGAAATTCATGAAGTGCAATCACAGAGTCCAATTTATTGAGAATATAAGTGCAGTATTTATCCGGTTTCCACACAATATGATCAAAGGATTAATAAACCAAGGAGAAGGTAACATGTCAGAAGCATACATTCTTTCGTGCCAATTAAGAGTACATAACTGCTACAATTCATCCATAGTCATCTTCAAAGTCCTCTTTGGTCTGCAAATGGTACCAGGACATAGAAGATAATAGAAGGCTGTCTCATCCCGGGATATAGCTCAAGGTCTGTGATAACTAGTCAGGATGTTCGAGTCAATTAACAAAGACATGATTTGTTAGACCTGGAGGTCAAGGCCAATCCTTGCTAAGGGTCTGAGGCAAATATGCAAAAAAATTCAGGATGATTTTAAGGGGACACTAGGACCTAATGGGGTGGAGGTTAACGCAGGGGAGACCAAGAAGTGTTTGTGGGCAGTAAGGAAGACTGGGAGAGATCGAATATTAAAGAAAGGGTGTTCACTAGGGCAATATGCTGGAGGAGGCTAGAGGGAATGAGTTCTGGGGTACATGTAGAATTGTAATAATGTAGGGTACATTATCAAAAAAAGCCACTTCATTTCTTCATCAGAGACTGTAGTGAAGGTGTAGAGAAGAAGGGATGATAAGGCACCTAGATGATCTCTAAGGTGACTTGTAGCTTTAAATCTATTATTTTGTGTTCAGTTTTATATGGGGAGTCTTCTGGGATTTTTTTTTGGTAAAAGGTGATCTCTAATTTGATATTTAAAGTAAATATTGATTGAATGAATAAAATGATGGGAAAAAATTAGGACAGTGAAATCAGAGAGGGATGTAAAAGCATTTTCCTGGCTTTCTTTATCATTATAAGAACAATCCTATTTGATTCTAAATTAATTTTGGGAGGAGATGAATTCAGAGAATGGAAAAAAAGAAATTAAATGTAATTCTAGCTAAATATCCAACATTCTACATGATGTGAAGCATGCTGGATTTCAAGTCAGAGGACCTCTCTGGCCTCAGTTTCCAAATCTATAAAATAGAAGAAATTCCACTCTCGCTAAGAGTTGGATCCTAAAAGAAACTACCAGCGTCCAGATAGATACTAATTAGAACATCAGGGATAGGCAGGAAAGAAGTAGTGAGGGGAAGGAAAGGAATTCTAGGATCTACCAAAAGGAAGGATTTCTAAGAGAGGTGAATATACTAATATTTAACTTTGCCTGGAAAGAGGGAAAGGCTATATGCAGACTTGTGTTTCCTCAGGTGGATCAATGGTAGAGAAAAGAATGTAGAAATACCAATACAGTTTGTGAAATGGTCTTCTCTCTCAAACTCTTAACTCTCCAAGTTAGGTTGGACTTAAAGGTGCGATTTGGATTCAAACTGAGGAGAATCTAGTTTCAAACCCTACCTGTGCCACTTGTGTTATTTGGAGCAAATTATTTAACTTCTCTGGGCCTTTGTTTTCTTCATTTATAAATGGTGGGGGTAGACTAGATGGTTTCTAAAGTCACTTCCAGAATTAAATCTATGATCCTTTAAGTTGCTTTGTTCCAGGACAACAATGACCAGGAGGATGGGGAAGAGCAGAGTTAATATAATATATACAGAATTCTGCATTTTTTTTTCAAAATGGGATATTTCCCTTTTAAAAAAAAAACGAAAAAAAAACCTTACCTTTTGTTAGAACCAATTCTAAGACGAGTACCTAATGCTAGACCATTAAGATTAAGTATCTTTCCCAGGGTCACAGCTGAGGCCAGATTTGAACCAAGGTCCTCCCATCCCTAGGCCTGGTTCTTGATCTACTGTGTACCTAGCTGCCCTATTTTCCTTCTTTTTCTTTGGGAGAAGAAAAAAATACTTCTTTCTGTGCTTCAATCTCTTTCTATGATCTAGCTCAACTAGTAAACATTTATTGAATTGAATTGACTGCTGACAACCTACTATTTGTTAGCACCAGCTTAGAAAATATGAGGGACACAAAGAGAAATTTAAAAAAAGGAAAGGACCTACTTATACAAACATATTTATAGCTGCTCTCTTTGTAATGGCAAAGAATTGGAAACTGAGGGGATGGTCCATCCATTGGGGAATGGCTGCACAAATTGTGGTACATGTTGGTAATGGAATACTATCGTGCTATAAAAAATGATAAGCAAGATGATTTCAGAAAAAGGTGGAAAGATCTGCGGGAGCTGATGCAGAGTGATATAAGCAGAACTGGGAGAACATTATACACAATAACAGCAATACAGGATGATGCTTATCTGTGAAAACCTGGCTACTCTCAGCAGTGCAGTGATCTGGGACAATCCTGAAAGACATAATTATGACCGGGAAGGCCATCCACCTGCAGAGAAGGAATTGTTGGAGTCGTCTTTCACATCCGTGTATTTTTGGTTTTACTTTGGGGTTTTGGTTATGTATGAGTGTGCCAAAATGAGTAGTATAAGAAATGTTTGTGATAATTTTTCTTTGTTTTATAGATTTCTTGGCAAGCACAGCTCCCCAGAGCCAGTTTCAATTCAGAACTAAGTCTGTAGCAGATGGGGAAACATGCCACCAGATGGTGCTCCTTTCTCAGTCATGCCCTGTGGTCCTAGAAAAATGCCTGGTTAATCTCAGATGGAGATAATTCAACGTAATTTAAAAAAAACCAGTAACTACAACAATAAAGGCAGCATGGATAGTCTAGAATGCTAAATTTGGAGTCAGAAAGACTGAGTTTGTTTGTTTGTTTTAAACCCTTACCTTCTGCCTTAGAATCAACACTGTATATTGGTAGCAAGGCAGAAGTAAGGGTAGGCAATGGGGGTCAAGTGACTTGCCCAGGGTCACACAGCTGAGAAGTGTCTGAGGCCAAATTTGAACCTAGGACCTCCCGTCTCTAGGCCTGGCTCTCAATCCACTGGGCCACCCAGCTGCTCAGAAAGACTGAGTTTGAATATTGCCTTAGATATTAACTATAATGCTAGGCAAATCCTTCCCTTTCTTCAGACATCAGTTTCCTCATCTGTAAAATGAGATTTGACTCAATGGCTTTTAAGGTCCCTTCCATCTCTAAATCTATGACCTTATAATCCTTATGAATGACTAGAGTTCCTTTAATAAACCCACACTTTTCTTAAAAACACAGATTCAACATTTTAATGGCAATATTTTACATGTAGTGTTGTGATACATAGCTGTTAGTCATGGAACACTCTGGGATCCATAGAATTACAATTGTGAATTATTCAGAGATCAATACAGAGGCAAAATAGGGAGAGGGAAGAATCTGCTACACTTGACAAATAAGGAAGAAACTGAGTAAAGGAAGTTGTCAGGGACATCTTGTTGGCAAATGAAGAATGTCAAAGGAGGTGTCTAAAAATCTAGCTGAGTCTCTAGGAAATGATCTCAAGAAAGCACTGTTTCTTCCCATCTTGGTGGAGACTAAGGGATGTGTGGATGTGTGAAGGAGGCAAAGAGTTGGGGTAAGAACTCTGTGTGGCAACCCCTGGGAAGCAAGGAGCAAAGGAAATGGACACTGAGAGATGGAGTGAAGAGGAGTGACCAGTTTTTGTTGGTGTCAAGCATGACTCTGCTTCACAATATGGGCTCACATCTTTGTCTCCTAAAACAGAGCAGAAATGAGGCAAGTCCAATCAGTGGTGACAATTCATATAAATGGTGGTCTCTTCTTTCCCTTTCTTTTAGATAGGATAAATCTCTAATTAAAATTTTAAATTAAATTTAATTAATTAATTATTTTTTTCCTCTTCTTTAAATTGCTCACTTGCTACTTGAAAGCTGACTTACTCTTTTTACAAAATTATAATTTTTCATTTCTATGTTTCATTATTTCAAAATCAGAGGCTGATAAGAGATGGTCACTGGTATTGGTATGTAGAGAGGGACAGAGGGCAAAACCCTCTCTTTAAAATGCAAAGCCTTTCTATGATCCAGGATCTCTGAGAAAAAAAAAATCTCAGTTTGATTTGTTAACTTTTATAAAGTCCCAAAGTAGGCAAAGCTGGCTCTGAATTTTTTAACCCCTGTCTTTAAGCTAAAGCAGTTAATTACCTTTGCTGTCTAGGAGATGGCTGGAAGATTGGGTCATTTTTATTTTTGTTTCTTTGTTTTCCCATCTCCTGAGACACATGTGCAGAGAAATCTCTCTGCAGGGTTGAAGTTGAGGGAGATGATTAAGGAATTGGAACTGTTCAGAACTTCAAGGAGTGAATGTCTGGACTCAGTTGGTAATGTTCACATTCCAAGAGTATGGGTGAGAGGAGGGAGTGAATGCCTTTTCCTTTTTTTTTTTTTTGAGGGTTTTTTGTCTTTGTTTTCTCATACAACCCAGAGTTTAACCTCATAATGTCAAGAGAAAGTGAGGAACAAAATATTGGGTAGGTCTCCTCTCTTGGGTAGAGAACTTATGGGTAAATATGGACAGAAGCCAAACAGAATGGAAGGGCAGGGATAAGTTGTGACCTGTATTATTGGAAGAAATATCCAGATCTTTGAGATCACAAATCCGTTTGAAAACTGTTTTACTAGAAAACTGGACTTGGAATCAGGAAGACCTGAGTTCAAATCTTGCCTCAGGCGCTTCTTAGTCTGTGACCCTAGGTAAGTCACTTAACCTCTCCCAGACTCAGTTCCCTCGTCTGTAAATTGAAGCTGTTAGCACGTACCTCACAGGATTATTATAAGATAATGTATATTTAACTTACTTGCACAATACATCATGCAAAATGTCAGGCTAGAGGAATCAAAAACTGAAATTAAGGTCACTGGAAGAAATATCAACAATCTCAGTTATGCAGATGATACCACTCTAATGGCAGAAAGTTAAAAAGAATGAACAAACCTCTTGATGAAGGTGAAAACGGAGACTGTAAAAACTGGCCTGAATTAACCTTTAAAAAAACAACAACTAAGATCCTTCCTGGCAAATTGAAAGAGAAGAAAGGAAAGTAGTGTCTGATTTTATATTCGTAGGCTCAAAGATCACTACTACAACCATAAAACTAAAAGACACTTGTTCCTTAGAAGGAAAGCCATGGCAAGCCTGAACAGAATACTAAAGAGTAGAGACATAAAGCTACGGTTTTTCCAGTACCAATGTGTGACTCAGAGTGGGACTATAGGGAAAGCTTACTGATGCTTTCAAATTTTGTTGTTGAGGTTGTGGATTTTAAAATTAATATCCAATCACTAAATATTATATTTAATAAAGTTTTATTAATAATAACTAAAGTAAGAGACATAGGTATTGAGCAAAAGAGGAAGAGGGAGGAGTTACAGCCAAATATAAAACAATAACGTGACCACGCAAATGTGGAGGCGCAGGAGAGATTAAAGGGAATTTTAGGAAAACTAAGGGACTTATGGGGGATGAAGTCCAAGGTTCAAAATCTCCATTTATACAAGATCAAATCAATCAATACTTAAAGAAATTAATTCAGACTATTCCCTGGAAGATCAACTATTAAAGTTAAATACTTTGGTCACATAATGAGAAGGCAGGACTTATTCGTAAAGACCCTTATGTTGGGAAAGAGTGAAGGCAAAAAGAGAAGTAGAAAACAGAGGTTGAGATGGATAGATTGTGTCATTGAACTTAAAAAGTCTTCAAGAAATAGTAGAAGATAGAAGGACCTGGTGTGCCTTGGTCCTTGGGGTCACAAAGAGTCAAGCATGACTGAATGACTAAATAACAATACACATAAAGTGCTTTGCACACTTTTAAGTGTTATAGGGAGAGAGGCTTTAAATGCAGCTGGATACCTGATACTTTAAAAGGTTTATAGAAGGATGGCATATATAGTGAATACATTACAAAGTCAAGAAACTTGTGATTCTGCTAATGATTTATTGATTATTTATTTTCCCAATATAAGAAATGCATTTAAATATATAGGGTATAAGTGGTCATTTTCCATCTAAAAATTCTAAAAGGCTGTATACATTTTTCTGTTTAATAATTATTTGCCTATAGCATATATTTGTATGTATATTATATAAGAATAGTTGATAATATTGTTTCACTTGGATTATCCCATTTGCTCCTCACAACAGTCTTGTGCTGTTACCACACCATTTTACCTATAAGGAAATTGAAGTTCAGAGAGCCATGTAAGTATTTTGCAATGATATAAGATCATAGCTATTTTTGTTTATCTAAAAAATTAACATTGGAATAATTAGAATAATTTGTAAAGGAAAATCAAATGAAGAAAGAACCAGATTGTCGAGGGACATTTTTTCTCTAGAGTGGTCACCCAGTTAAGAAGGAAAAAAGGATACTGTTTGGACAAAGCCAGTGAATCACTCAAAATTAGCTTTAATCGGGGCAGCTGGGTAGCTCAGTGGAGTGAGAGTCAGGCCTAGAGACAGGAGGTCCTAGGTTCAAACCCGGCCTCAGCCACTTCCCAGCTGTGTGACCCTGGGCAGGTCACTTGACCCCCATTGCCCACCCTTACCAATCTTCCACCTATGAGACAATACACCAAAGTACAGGGGTTTAAAAAAAATTTTAAAAAAAATTAGCTTTAATCCCAGAGGCCTGGCTCAGAAGATCAGGATAAAAATCAGGAAAAATCAGATGAAATAAAAATCTACCTTTATTTTCTCACCTTTTGAGCAAAATTTTGCAAAGTTAGTTATTTTATCTTAAGTATTTCTCAGACATAGCAAGAGACAGGTTAATCTGAATGAGACATGAACAGGTGGCTTTAACATGGTCCAGTTCAGTATGGTTAATGACTATTACAAATAGCATTGAGTTTTGATGATTAGCCCTAATTTAGAGGAGGCGTAGTCTAGATTAGTCTATAAATCAATAAGATATCTGTTGAAAACCTGGTTTGTGTCCAACATTGTAGAGATACCGTGTAGCCTAGAAGGACATATTCAGTGTAGTATACGTGACTGAGTCTTGAAGTCAGGTGAATCTGAAGTTAAATACTGCCTCAGACACTTAACTAATTTGGTAAGACTGGACTAATCACCGTATCTCTCTAGACTTCAGTTTCCATATTTGTAAAACTGTAAAATTGTAAAAAAAAAATTGTAAAAATTGTAAAATGGTAAAACCAGGGGGTTAGACTCAGTGACATCCGATTTGGCTTCCCCTCTAAATCTGTGAGGCTGTGCTATTCTCTCTCTCCTTTGAGGAGTTTACAGTCTATTTCAGGAGGAAAATGATGAATGAAACAATGAGTGCGTGAACCCACTAACTTTAAACAAAATGAGGTTTTAGAGAAGGGAGGAGTCAGAATAAATAGCCTTCCTGCAGGAAGTAAGACTTGAACTAAAATCCAGAAAATTGAATAGGTATTATATAGGGGAGGGAGACATTTTGAGGAATAGGAGGCACAAAGGAAATCAAGGCAGCAGGCAGAGAGGAGAATGTGTGTTTATTAGAAAGAGGCTAAATGGATTGGGAGACAGAGAGATTAATTGAGCCAGAGGGAGACTACTGGAGAATAGTAGTACATTATTTTAAGAGATTAGACTGATAGCATCATACAGATGACCTGTAAAGCCAGAGTCTGGTGTGTTTCTAGTGGTCCCACTAACTCTCATTTGTATAAGACCTGAAAGTTTTGCAGCGATTTCCTCAGTGACCCTGGAGGAATCTTTGCTCATCTAACCGCTTGGGGGAGCTTGTGAACAAGTTTTAGGCCCAAGTGATGGATCTGGGTTGTAGACTATAATTATTGCTTTGTCAGCCTACAAAGTCAGTCAACCCCTTTCAGATAATCTACTATTTATGTACAATGTCATCACTCCACTCTAACCATCCCCACTACTCCTTTCAGAGACGAGTTTCTTTAGATTATAGGATTCTTTAGGGATCTTTCTTTTTTTTATTATGAATTATTATGAACCCCAGTGCTTAGCACAGTGCCTGGTACATAATCAGCACTTAAATGTTGATTGGATTAAACTGGATTTCGAAATGCTGGGAGAAGGCTATGAAAATAAAAATCAGCCCAAGCCTTTCAGCCTAAAAGGAGCTATTCACTCTCAGCCCATTAATCTTCTGAGCCGATGATTTCTTTCACAAGTACAGCTCTAAGGATACTTGTCTATATTTGGCCCTATGGTGTTTCTATGAGACTTATGACAGTCTAAAAGGAGGGACTCTTCTTTCTTATCTATTTATATGCACAATAAGTAAAATTTTTGAATAGCTTAAAGCTTTATTGACCAATAGATTTTCTCACAATATTAAATGTTTAGAAATGGGAATGAATATTGAGAAAAATAATTATATGTTTAAATCCCCAGAAATCCTTTCCAAACAGCTATAATGGAAAAGTAAGGTAAAGAAAGTGAAGGGATCACCTAGCACCAGGGAATTCACTTTTCCTTGGACTGGAAAAGAAGTGAGAGAGAAGGCTAGAGGGTTTCACCGTTTTTCCTCCGAGCTGACAATATTGCATAAGTCCTCCACATCATCTTCATTCTCAGCAAAAAAATTTGCAAATCCATTTTGCCCCAATGTCAAATTCTTCAGGCCAGCACGGTATCTCTTGTGGCACTCTGGTCTCCTCAGATCCTCCTGTTTACTGCGGTTTCTTCTGTTTTCCCACAAGTCCCTCCATCCTCAAGATCAGGACCAAAGTGAACATCATGGCAGGTTCCTGAGTCCCTAAATACTACCAAGTCAATGCCCCTGTGGGCAGTAGTACCAAAAGGAGGGTTATAGACAACCCTTGTAAGTTTTGTGAAACATATAGATTGTTTTAATAAGTCCACCAAAGGCTGAAGTCACTCAATAACACATGGCACAAGAACTTAGGAAGAAAAAAAAAAAAAGAAAGAAAAGAAATTGGCCTGAATTAAGGTGTAGCGTTTCTGTTTTAAAGCTTGAATCATGAAATAAAATGTCTAGGGAAGGGAGCTAAGAGATAGCCGGGGATTTCGTCAGCTAAATTGGACTTCACTTTGACCATCTGTAATGTGGGATGTATTGGCAAGCAAAGTAGGAGCGCTTCCTATGTGGCACGTGTACATTGAGAATCTTTGTGGGTGTCAGGGTACATGTGTACGTGTATGTGCACATAAATGCAGATATTTTGTTTCCTCTCTGTAATGTGTTTTGATTATCTTCTTTATCATCTTTCTTCATTTTAAAAAGTTCATTTTTCCACAAGACAGGGTTCCTGTCTCTCTCCTTATTATACATTCTAGGCTCTCAGTTGAGAAGTGATTGAGTTTTTAAAAACATCCCAGAATCAATTAATATGTCCACATCATGCTTGAAATTTCTATCCAAAATAAAAGTGATATTTTCTGATACATTTTTAATATTTAGAATTTTAACTTTTTTTTTTAAATGTTTAAGCCTGGGGCAGCTGGGTAGCTCAGTGGATTGAGAGTCAGGCCTAGAGACAGGAGGTCCTAGGTTCAAATCCAGCCTCAGACACTTCCCAGCTGTGTGACCCTGGGCAAGTCACTTGACCCCTATTGCTCACCCTTACCACTCTTCCAGCTAGGAGCCAATACACAGAAGTTAAGGGTTTAAGAAAAAAGATTTTAAAAAATGTTTAAACCTGAAAGACTTTTTGGTGAAATGGCCTCTTATGCAGTCTTCTTTGGGAGAGGACGCTGAGACTTTTTATTCTTTGAAGCATTCTTCATTTTTCGAATTTTATTTCTTTTTGGTTTGTTATTTTTGTGACTCTTCTGAAAGGAAAGAAAATAAAAGTGAATTCTTGTTCTTGTTCTCTTAACCTTTAAAAAATATTTTTTAAACTATACAGTACTGAATTTGGACTCTTCATATTTTAAAGATATTCATCAATAATTCTTATCTTATATTTTGTGGAAATGTGAGCATTCATGTGTACTAGTAAAAAGACTTCATTTTGAACTCAATCACTGTGCAACCCAACCTGAGTAGTAAATTTGCTCCCACACCGACTTGAATCAGTTCTTTACCTCTCTATACTTTGTTTTCAATGTCTATAAAATAGGAACAGTAATAACAAGATATGATGAGTAGAGACAGAGAATTTCATTCCTTTGAAGAATGTACTTTCTTTCATCTATGAGCAGTTTGATTGCTAAAAGTAAAAGCTTAAAAATAAATTATTGTGTAAATAAAAGGAATCTGGGCAGCTGGGGCTCAATGGATTGAGAGCCAGGCCTAGATATGGGAGGTCCTAGGTTCAAATCTGTCTTCAGACACTTCCTAGCTGTGTGACCCTGGGCAAGTCATTTAACCTCCATTTGATTCTAAGGCAGAAGGTAAGGATTTTTAAAAAATAGAAGGAATCAAATCAAATTTCGATATGCTTAAAGTACTGCCCCTTTCCTATATGAACAGGTTGGAGACTGAAAGGTAATTTTTTAATTTGAAAAATTAATGTTTTTAATTTGAAAAACTAATAAAAATTTGTGAGTGAAGAAAACTGTTTGTTTGTTTAAATGAAAGGACAGATGGCTAGGAGAACCAAATAGAGATCTTAGAGGACCTGTTTGAGATCAGAGAAATACCTAAAACTTCAAAGTAGTGTGGTCCTTCAACATTCTACTTTTTTAAAAAACTTTTTTTTTTAGTTTAAGATCTTAAAATTCACGAAGTGGCTAGTCAAAGAACCATTTGGAGACTAGGGAATGATTGAGGAAGAACACCAGGTTTCATAGCTAACTGAAAGGTAAATTTTGTGAGTTTTAGCTTATGAGGGAAAGGCATATCACTGAGAATCATAAGGCTCTCATTTGAACCACTAAGCATGTTTACAAAACCAACAGGAAAAGAGTAGAAAGTCCAGCTAGAAAGAGCTGATTTGAAGAAAGTAGGAGACATTTAGGAAGGGGAACAGAAGAGTGGGCTGCATACTGATTACTGATTAGAGGTGCAACAGGTACTGGTTACTCTCTATTGTCATTTCTGATTGGATAAAGAGAAATAGAAGGGGAAAGACAGGTTGTACATCTGCTTTGCTGTTAGAAGAGACTTGAGGGTTGGTTGGACAAACCAGCAACTCACTGAGTGAAGAAATGACTGCGTTTTTTTTTTTTTTTTGCATTACCCAGATAGCCAAGCAGAGGAGCTTTTTAGCTCTCTGCCTTAAGGAAACTTCTTATCTGCATAATACTATCTCAGAACTCTTTTTATAGGGCAAATATGAATTAAAAGAGCTTTTCTCTACTTAATTAGTTTAAGAGTAGAAGAGGAACAGATTCATCTAGCAGGAGAACAACAAAGCCCTAAGGGGGAACAATTGGTGAAGAAGCAATTTTATATGGTACAGATTGTTTCTGAGTGGATCAAAAACATTAAGGCCTAGAGTCCAGAGTTGTGAGTTGCATCTGCTAGATTTCTATAATTATGTGCTCACTTACAACATGGACATCATTGGTGGGAGTATATGATTCAGGCTTATGGATTAACTATAATGAATTGATAATTTTTGCATCTCCTTACATTAAACATTAAACAAATATACTGATTATTATTAATTTACCTTATTATTAAGTAACTGTGTTTAAGAGATAATGGTCAACACTGTGACTGATTTTATAGGGCTCAGGGGCATACAAATGGGACTCAGGAGCTATAGTAGTAAGTAGGGGAAAATATATTACTCCAACAAAAGGATTATCCCAAAGATATCCCCAGGACCCTAAGAGAGTTTGACCTGTAATCAAATGGTGGTAGTCCTCCTCAGAGAATTCAGACTTGCCAGTGTGAGGTCAGGTTTGGATGAGGGGGCCAGTCCAAAGAAAAAGTAGGTGGCATGTGCCCTCTGCAAGAAGCTATACAATGGGAAGCTGTCCCACAGAGATGCTTCACTGATATCATTAGATGAGATCCTAAGCTATAATTTCATCGGTGCTGTGAATCCTTCTATCAATGCTGATCATTAAGAATTGCCTGGGATAAATGACTTGTAGGAGGTCCCCTGGACAGCATGCATCAGAATGGAGATTTGATCCTTCCCCAGTTGATATATGGTCAAAGAATATAAACAGGGCATTTTCAGGTGAAGAAATCAAAGCTATCACAGAAAAAAATGCTCTAGATTAGAGAAATGCAAATTAAAACAACTCACACCTATCAGATTGGTTAATATGACAGAAAAGGAAAATTATAAATGTTGGAGGGAATATAGGAAAACTGGGACGTTAATAGACTATTGGTGGAGTTGTGAACTGATTCAGTTCTAGAGAGCAACTTGGAACTATGCTCAAAGGGTTTTAAAATTATGCATACCTTTTGATTCAGGAATATCACTACTAGGTCTATATCTGTAAAAGGTAAAAATTATGCTTAGACTGGATATTTAAGAGTTTTGGTCGCCAGGAATCAATTTTAACAATTCCAATTAAAGACCCAAGTCAGGATGGCTTTTATGATAGTTTATTTACAAATAGAAAAAGTGAAAGAGGGAAATATGAGAGAGAGAGAGAAAGAGAGAGAGAGAGAGAGAGAGAGAGAGAGAGAGAGAGAGAGAGAG
>NC_058135.1:20053233-20073105 GCF_016433145.1 Gracilinanus agilis | reverse complement strand
GAGTTGTGAACTGATTCAGTTCTAGAGAGCAACTTGGAACTATGCTCAAAGGGTTTTAAAATTATGCATACCTTTTGATTCAGCAATATCACTACTAGGTCTATATCTGTAAAAGGTAAAAATTATGCTTAGACTGGATATTTAAGAGTTTTGGTCGCCAGGAATCAATTTTAACAATTCCAATTAAAGACCCAAGTCAGGATGACTTTTATGATAGTTTATTTACAAATAGAAAAAGTGTAAGTAGGGAAATATGAGAGAGAGAGAGAGAGAGAGAGAGAGAGAGAGAGAGAGAGAGAGAGAGAGAGAGAGTTATTATTCTGTCCTGGCCTGAAGGCTCAAACCAGGCAGGGCTTCAGAGGCCCCAACAAAGGGGGCACAGAGATTAATTAAACAAGGCTTCCACGAGGCCTCTTCTAAGACAAGAGGCCTCTTCGGAGAGGCTGGTGCCTCCAGAAACGCCAAGGAAAGGGAGTCAGCCTTAACTTACTCACGTGACAATTCAAAGGGAAGCAGTCTGAGGTCTCAACCTGATCTCCTCCAAGGCCAAGTTCAAAGGGCAAAATCCCCCTCATAGGAAGTTACTGTCATATTCAAAAGATAGTTCTTTTTGTCACTTCTTGCTTCCACCTCCAGTATTACATGGACGAATGGCAGCCTCAACCTTGTTTCGGACTGCTCAGGGGGCAGTCACTTGTTTTTGATTTGTCACTCACTAACACATGTGGGTCATAGACCTCCCCCCTCACCACTTAATTCTAAGTTGGATGGGGTGACATATTCCTGGTGGCTAAAGTCTAAAGAATGAATAAGGGTGAATTAATTCCATTTTCACATATCTCAAAGAAATTTTTTAAAAGAGAGAAAAGGACCCTTTTGTGCAAAAATATTTGTAGCAGCTCTTTTTGTGTTAGCAAAGAATTAGAAACTGAGAAGATATCCATCAATTGAGGAATGATTAAACAAGTGGTGGTATATGATTGTAATGGAATACTACCATGCTATAAGAAATGATGAGCAGGATGATTTCAGAAAAACCTGGAAAGACTTATATGAACTAATGCAAAGTGAAATGAGCAGAACATGGAGAACACTGTACCAAGTAACAGCAATATTATATGATGAACAACTGTGATTGACTTAGCTATTCTCAGCAATACAGAGATCCAAGACAATCCCAAAGGGTACTCATAATGAAAAATGCCATTTGCTCCAGAGAAAGAATTGATAAGAGTCTGAATACCAATTAAATACACTTTCACTTTCTTTTTTATTTAAAATTCTCTTGTACAAAATGACTAATATGGAAAAATGTGTTCATGATTGTGCATGTAAATTCCATATAAGATTGCTTGCTATTTCAGGGAGGGGGAGGGGGAAAAGGAGAAGAATCTGGAACCCAGATTTTTGAAAAAGAATGTTAAAAATTGTTTTTACATGTAACTAGGAAAAAATAAAATAACATTTTAGAGAAACAATAAGAAGTGAGATTTGATCTGAAGTCTTCCTGATCTGAGGTCTGTTCAACATTGCTCTTCCTTTCAATATCTTTAAATAATGCAAATATGAAATATATTATTCTTTTTACTGATTTCCATATGTGAATATTTTTAAAAGATTTACTCATTGTCATCTTTGAACCAAAGTTTATTTCATATTGCCTAGGTGCCAGCCAAAGTATATTGCTTGGGGAATGTGTCATTCCCCAAACTTTTCCTCCTGCCTTCTTCTTCCATCTCCCTTGGGCATGCCTGGAAGTTCTCCCCTGATAATCTTTGCCTTTCTTCAAGACATAGCTTATGTAGTCCCTGATCTTTCCAATTTTGTTGTTCTTTCTTTCTTTGAATCTTTTATAGGTTCACAAAATTTGATCCCTAGTGTTCTTTTTACCTTCAAATCACAGAATACTATGAACTTGAGGTCACTGGCTTACACAGGGTAGTTCTTATTGGTGCCAAAGAGAAACCCATTTACATTATACTCTCTCTCCAGTCTAGGGAAGTCTCTAGCATTAAGGGTTTGTGATACTGATGTAAAACTCAGGTTTTTTTCTACTCCGACCTCTATATGCATGTCCCTCAAAAGTGAAAGAGACAGAGACAGAGGGAGAGAGGGGCTGGGGAGGAGGAATTAATTTCCTTTGCCACTCACCATTTTCTTCCAGGCTTCTATCTCTTTCTTCACATGTGGGGAATCTGGGTCCAGACATTTTTTTATCCCATTCTCCAAAGTGACACTGACAAGAGAAATATCGAAATGAATCATTTCTTCTTGTCAAAGGACCTAAGAACTCATCATCACCACATTCTTTGACCTCTTGGTCACTAGAGTATCTGAGGCTCTTAAAAGCCATGATGCTATATTGCCAGAGATGTTAAGTGACTTGTCCAAAATCACCAAAGTGGACACTTACAGAGCTAGGAACGAAATCTTCTTATCCTAAATCTAGTGTTCTTTCCACTGTTCTGTGATATATTTTGTATTCCCTTATCTATGCCGTGATCCCTTACCTATCGCAGGAGTTATGTTCCAGAGACCCCTGCAACAGGTGAAAATCCATGAAGTAGCAGCATTATATTTATTTTGTTATTTATATTTTTTAAGGCTTTATAAATGCTTCCCACTCTCCTATAAACCTTTCCCACACTCTTATAAACACTGAGCCAGTCAGCACCCAGGATACAGAACACAGCGCTCTGGTTGGTCACCTTTTATTCCATCACCTAATAGTGTGCCCTGTATAATCTCATGTTGGCAAACTCGCCCTAAGTGTAGCAGGCTACTGCATTTCCATTCTGTACAGTACAGTATTCATCTGTGAAATCCTGTGATATAGAGAAAATTCCATGATACAGAATTAGATTTAAAAAAAAAAAAACCACGATATAGTGAAGCTGCAATAAGTGAACTGTGATATAGCAAGGGATGACTAGCAAACATTTATACAAACCTTAAAGTTTACAAAGTACTTTATAAATAGATTCTTATATTATCTTCATAATATCTTGAGCGTTATAACTATCACCCCCATTTTATAGATGAAGAAACAAAGGTTAAGTGAATTGCCCAGTCACATAGCCAATAAGTGCCTAAAGCTCCATTTGAACTCAGTGTCCTAACCACTGTACCACCTAACTGCTTTTTCTCTTTACCGGGGCCTAAACTCTTTAAAGATAAGGGCTGTTCATTTTCCTTTGTGTCTCCAGCACTTAACACAGTGCCTGGTGCTTAGTAGATACTTCATAAATACTCTGTTGGATCGATTTTAATTGGATTTTAATTGCCTCTCATAGGGCAAGATCGCTTGCTCTGACAGACTCAGTAAACATTTCTTTCTTTTATTTTAAACCCTTACCTTCTATCTTAGTATCAATTCTAAGAGGCAAGGGCTAGGAAATCAGATTAAGTGACTGGCCCAGGGTCATACTGTGTCTGAGGTCAGAACTAAAGCAAGGTCCTCTTGGCTCCAGGCTTGGCTCACTATCTGCTGTACTACCTAGCTTCCAACAGAAAGCATTTCTTAAGCACCCGCCACATACCAGGCACTGGAACTACTGGAAATGCCAAGAAAGGCCAAAGAATCCTTGCTCCCGAGGAGCTCACACTCTAGTGGGAGAGACAACATACCAACCACTATGTACAAACAAGCTAGGGACCTGGCAATAATCAACAATAACCTACCCTCAAGGGGATTTAGATCCTTAATGTTTCATTTCAAATAAAGTTACAACTGCTTCTACCTGCATTTTATTTTATTTTTTATCTTTATTTTATTTTAATAACAAATTTCTACATGAGTTTTCCAAAGTTATATGATTCATGTTGTCGCCCTCCCTTCTTCCTGCCCCACTCCCGGAGTTGACAAGTCATTCAATCTGCCACCTGCCATTTTTTCACTCACATGATCTCGGAGTTTTTACATGAAGGCCCTGGAGGAAACTGCTCCAGCTTTACTATGCTTTTCCTATATATGTTGGCACTGACATCAATGCAGGAACAGCGTCTTGATTTGGAGCTCCAGAATGCTAAGGAGGATAGACCAGACTCAGTGAATCACATTAGTTACTCTAGTCTATTGTCTCAATTAGAAATTCAGTCAAGATGATGAAATAGACTTTAAATAGAGAAGGTATATTAACCACATCACCACTAAAGTTACCTAATTTGAGAAGTAATCTTGGGGAGAAGAAAGAAAGAAAGAAAGAAAGAAAGAAAGAAAGAAAGAAAGAAAGAAACAAACAAACAAACAAACAAACAAACAAACAAACAAACAAACAAACAAACAAACAAACAAGCAAAGAAAGAAACAAAGAAAGAAGCAAAGAAAGAAACAAAGAAAGAAACAAAGAAAAAGAGAGAGAAAGAGAAAGGGAGAAAGAGAGAGAGGAGAGGAGAGAAGAGAAGAGGAGAGGAGAGGAGAAGAGAGGAGAGAGAGGGAGGGAAGGAAGGAAGGAAGGAAGGAAGGAAGGAAGGAAGCAAGGAAGCAAGGAAGCAAGGAAGCAAGGAAGCAAGGAAGCAAGGAAGGAAAGATATCTAGATCATATAACCTTCAAGTCTTGCAGGCCCACTGAATTCAGCGGAAGAGAATCGAAATTGGTTTGGTCAAAAGGCTAGACTTTTGACAACCAATCACAGTCTCCATCTTGCATTAATTAACATGCTTTTTATTGACATATTTTGTTTTACCTTTATTTCCAGTTCTATCCCTCCCCACTCCCATATACAGAAGTCATCTTTATAACAAAGAATTTTAAAAAAGGAAAAAAAATTAGATCAGCAAAAACAATCAACACATCAACCTTTCGGGCAACCCATGTGATATTCCCCAGCTCTGCAAAGAAGGGAGGGAGGAGCATTTTATCAACTCTTCTTTTTGGGTATTGGTATTCTTTGAAAGCACTATCACAAGTCATCTCTTATGAACCTCAAAACATTCATATAATGTAATAGCAACATTTAAACAAATTTTAAAGTTTACAAAACATTTTATAAGTAGCATCTCATTTTATCTTCACAATAACCTTGGGAGGTTTAATTCCCATTTTATAGATGGAGAAACAGAGGTTAAGTGACTTGCCCAAGGTCATAAGTAGGAGGCGACTAGGTGGCCAGGCCTAGAAACAGGAGGTTCTAGGTTCAAATCTGGCCTCAGACACTTCCTAGCTGTGTGACCCTGGGCAAGTCACTTAAACTCCATTGTCTAACCTTTACCACTCTTCTGCCTTTGAACCAGTACACAGTATTGATTCTAAGATGGAAGGGGAGGGCTTTATTTTTAAAAGTAGGGAGGCAGAGCTGGCAAAATCACTTCTATTTTATAGATTAAGATGCTGAGAAATCCAGAGGCCAAGTAGCTTGCCCAAATTCATACAATTAATAACAGAACAGGAAATACACATCCAGGGTTTTTGTTCCAAGCCTAGCGACAACAACAAACCTTTCTTTAAGAGTCCATTCCAGCAAGAGCACTGATCCCTAGCCTAAGAGGTAGGTGGCTTAGTGGCTAAAGCGCAGCCTGGAGTCAGGAAAACCAGAGTTCAGATCTGGCCTTAGACCCTTTTAGGCTTGTGCGACCCTGCATAAAACACTTAACTTCTTTCTGTCTGCCCAGTTTCTTCAGCTATAAAATAGGAATCATAATAATACCTGCCTCACAGAGTTGTGAAAATCAAGCAGTAATAGTACGCACCTCTCTCTCTCTCTCTCTCTCTCTCTCTCTCTCTCTCTCTCTCTCTCTCTCTCTCTTCCTAAAGAGTTTGGCAAATGAAACACCACATAGATAATGTACAATAGTATGTGATAGATGATATTATGTGATAATGCAGCAGAGTCTAATGTTCTCCCCCTAGACTAATCATAGAACTTGACATTGCAGCTAGCTATCCCTAATTAACTCAGGACAGTCAATAGTGATCAGAGTGAAGAAGCCTGAAACACCCCCTCTCACACAGCAGCATTCATTATAGATGCATGGTAGGCATTTAAATTGTACATTACCAAGTTTTACAGTAAATCACATCTTTGGTTTCAGTAATGAGAACTAAGCTAGTCAGTTCCCTTTTACCTTGAACTCCAGTCAGAGTCAGGAAGATGATTCCACAAAGGAAGACAATTTGATTGCTCTTCATGATGGCGTCTGTATTTCTCACAGGGGGAGCTTCAAGGCTGAAGAGTTTTCTCTTGTACTTCATATTTATCTTGTGAAGTTTTTTCTTTCCTTAACACTGATTGGCCATTTTTTTTAGGTGATCCAGCTAAATTTACCATATGTTTCATTATTGTAGGGGAAATCCTTAAGCACAGATCCAAGGGAATTTCTTCTGTGTACTCTAGTTCTCTTTCACATAAATGGGTAATTTCTAGTAAGAGAGGTGAGGTGAAACTAAATTGGAGAATTCTATGTTGTTCACTCTGGAAAGGAAGTACATTATATCTACTATAGCTATCATGCCACAGAATGTTTTGTGGGATAATATGTTTTTTATATTATGACTCCTGGGTAGATTGTGGACTGGATTGCATCTGAGAAATTTTAGCATGTTTTCCTATGCTTCTGCCTGAAACAAAGGTTTGTCTTTTACTGATTACATATAACAAATTTCCACACAAGTTTCCTAAATTATATGATTGAACTTATCCTTTCCCTTCCCAATCCTAGTCTTATCAGACAATTCAATCTGGGTTAAATCTATATTATAATACAAAACATATTCCCATATTGTTCGTTTTTGTAAGTGGTTAACCATATAAAACCAAATCCCCCAAACATAAACCCACATAAACAATTGAAAAATTGTGTGCTTTTATCTGCATTCTTACTCCAGCATTTATTTCTCTGGAGGCGGATAGCATTCTTTGTCATAAGTCCCTTTTTTTTTTCATTATTTCCCTTGATATTCTTGATCTTTTGTTCTTCCAAATGAACTTTGTTATAGTTTTTTTCTAATTTGGTAAAAAAGTTTCTTGGTAGTTTGACAGGTATGGCACTGAACAAGTAAATTAATTTGGGTAGGATTGTCATTTTTATTATGTTAGTTCATCATCCTACCCATGAACAATTAATGTTTTTCCAATTGTTTAGATCTAGTTTTAGTTGTGTGGAAAGTGTTTTGTAGTTATGTTCATATAATTTTTGGTTTGTCTTGCCAAATAGATTCCTAAATATTTTATATTATCTCAGGTGATTTTAAATGGAATTTCTCTTTCTAACTCTTGCTGCTGAGATATGTTGGAAATATATAGAAATGCTAATGGTTTTTGTGGGTTTATTTTGTATCCTGCAACTTTGCTAAAGTTGTTGATTATTTCCACTAGCTTTTTAGTTGATTCTCTAGGATGCTTTAAGTAGACCATCATATCATTTGCAAAGAGTGATAGTTTAGTCTCCTCATTGCCTTTTTTTTTTTAGTTTTTTTTTTAACCCTTAACTTCTGTGTATTGGCTCCTTGGTAGAAGAGTGGTAAGGGTGGGCAATGGGGGTCAAGTGACTTGCCCAGGGTCACACAGCTGGGAAGTGTCTGAGGCTGGATTTGAACCTAGGACCTCTTGTCTCTAGGACTGACTCTCAATCCACTGAGCTACCCAGCTGCCCCCTCATTGCCTTTTTTAATACCTTCAATTTATTTTTCTTCTCTGCTACTGCTAGTGTTTCTAGTACATGTTAAAAAATAGAGGTAATAATGGGCATTCTTGCTTCACTCCTGATCTTATTGGGAAGGCTTCTAATTTATCCCCATTGCATATAATGCTTGTTGATGGTTTTAGGTATATATTGTTTATTATTTTTAGGAAAGACTCTTCTATTCCTAATAGTTGTAGTGTTTTCAATAGGTATGAGTGTTGTATTTTGCCAAAGGCTATTTCTGCATCTATTGAGATAATCATGTGATTTCTGTTGGTTTGGTTGTTGATGTGGCCAATTATGTGGATGGTTTCCCTCATATTAAACCATCCCTTGCATTCCTGGTATAAATTTCACCTGATTATAGTGAATAATCCTCATGATCACTTGATGGGGTCTTTTTGCTAGTATTCTATTTAAGATTTTTGCATCCATGTTCATTAAGGAGATTGGTCTGTAGCTTTCTTTCTCTATTTTTTATCTACCTGGCTTTGGAATTAGTACCATAGTTGTGTCATTAAGGGAATTTGGTAGAACTCCTTCTTTGCTTATATTGTCAAATAGTTTGTAAAGTATTGGGATTCGTTGTTTTTTAAATGTTTGATAAAATTCACTGGGGATTTTTACTTAGGGAGTTCTTTGATGGCTTGTTCAATTTCTTTTTCTGATATGGGATTATTTAAATATTCCATTTCTCCTTCTGTTAATCTAGGCAATTTATATTTTTGCAAATAATCATTCATATCACCTAGATTGCCAAATTTATTGCCATATAATTGAGCAAAATAGTTCTTAATAATTACCTTAATTTCCTCTTCATTAGAGGTTATTCTGCCCTTTTCATTTTTGATACTGTTAATTTGGTTTTCTTCTTTCCTTTTTTTTATTAGATTCATCAGTACTCTATTTTATTTGTTTTTTCAAAGTACCAGCTTCTAGTATTATTTAATAATTCAACAGTTCTTTCACTTTCAATTTTATTAATTTCTCCTCTAATTTTTAGGAGCTATATTTTAAATGCTACTACTATTAGTACCATTCTTTACAAGCCTCCTTGAGGGACCGTCTGGTAGACACTGACTGAGCATACCCAAGAGGCTCCCAGAGGATCAGTTAGGGGTAGGGCCACAGACCAGGAGGAAGGTGTCAGTTGGGTTAGGCCAAATGAGCATGCTTAGAAGCACCGCAGGAGGCAAGTGTCAGTCCCTAACTGGCAGACTGAGCATGCCCAGAAGGGATCCTGGAGGCAAGTGTCAGTTACTTAGACAGACTGAGCATGCCCAGAACGGATCCAGGCGCTAAATGCCAGATAGAGGCTGAGTGAGCATGCCCAGAAGGCATCCAGGGGGCAAGGCTAATTAAGCATCCCCGAAAGTGGTCCAGGAAGTTTCCAGAAGCTTGAGGCGGGTGACAAGAGGCAAGAACCAAGCCAGGCCATTCTTCCGTATACTCTGCAGGGCAAGGACCAGGGAGAGGTGTGCTGAAGGTACTAAAGGCCTAGGGGCAGAGGCCGCTCCCTGGCCTCATCCATTCTCTCCCGTCTCCCCCTTCCTCCACCTGTGGGAAGGACAGATGGGGCCTTCCAGCAGGCAGTGGGTGGGCAGAGCAAGTGAGCAGTTGGGTCAAAGTTGGGGTTTGTTTATTTGTACATAAATAAATGGGGTATAGAGCCTGGCCTAGATCCACCACCCCTGTTGATGTGTGGATTGGTTTTGCACAACTACCTTTTCCCCATTTGTTAGAGGAGATGACTCTCCCGGTAGGGGAAGGACTAAGAACCCTATTTGAAAGGGAAGATTTTTTTGAAAGCCCTATTTGAAAAGAAAAAGCAAATTTAAAAACAGCAACAACAACTACAACAAAAACACTTGTGGAGTGGATGAATATGTGTAATGGATTAGGAAGTAGTGGGTGATTGTAACTAAACTTGGGCTGCTCAGAGGCATTTGGCCAGCCTTCTAAGATTTGAGGGGAAGATGCCATCCTAGTGAGCAACTCCCCAGAGAAGAATGGCAGTCTTTCAGGAAGCCCTCTTCCTTCCCTGGCCCTGGAGATCTAACTGTTCTTCCTGTTTCTGTTGTTGAATCAGCAACAAATGGGGGTTAAAATAGGCTCCAAGTCTAGCCAAAGGTACTGTTTCTGATTTGAAAATGTCTTGCTGAGTGGATTGAAGGAATGTGTATAGCTAGGGGTTTTCTGGGAAAAGAAATTAGATATTAAGAAAGTTTTATATCTACTTCTTAAAAGTCTTAAGAACATGGATAAAGGAATACATGGTTGGTTGGTTGTTTTTTTTAATAAATGAGTTATGGAGATCTACAGATCCCCAATTTCTCTAGTTGATGGTTCCCTCTGCTAGGGTTAGTTGTGTTCTACCCATCTCCTTCGAAGTCTACTGGAGGCAGAAAGTGGGGGGTTGAAACTAGTATGCTTTGTTCCTTATGCCAAATGCCGTAAATTTTCCTTCATAGTAGATTTGGAGTAACCTGAAAGCTACTGAAGAGACTCAGCCTTATACTATCATGGGTTCATAGATTCATATGAAGCATAAATAATTAATTCCAGTGGTTCCTAGGAACTTCAAATCAGCACTGGCTCTTCCCCCCCCCCCACTCCTATAGCTACCATTTTATTTCAAGACCTCTTCATCTCTCTCCTAGATCACTGAAACAGCCTCCTGCTCTCAGGTCTCTTCTTGATCTAGTCTGTTTTCCATATGGCTGTCACAGGGATTTTCTTTCAGCACAGATTTGGCCAAGTCACCACCCCCCTGAAAAAAACAAAATTAGTCACTCCCTATTTTCCCTAGGATAAAATATCCTATTTTCCCTAGGATAAAATATCTCATTTGTTTGGCTTTTAGAACCTTTTACAACATGACTCCTAACTCTTTGATTTCCACTTCCTTGCATATTGCTTCCCCCTTCTCTATTCTGTGATCTAGCCAAATCATTTTCCATTGTACCCCATCTTCTGTGCCAAGTACTAAGTCTCCTGTCCCCTTCTCACCACCACTTCAGAGGATCCTTGTTTTTCTTTAAGACTCAACTCAAGCACCAGCTTTTGCCTAAATTCTTTCTGACTGGAATTTTCCCCACCCTCCTCCCCTCATTTGCCCAGTATTATTCTTCCTAGTTATCTTCTATTTATCTACCTTATGTTTTTTTTTTCTTTATAGTTATCTTATATATCACTTATACCAGTGATTCCCAAAGTGGGTGCCACTGCCTCCTGGTGGGTGCTGCAGCAATCCAAGGGAGTGGTGATGGCCACAGGTGCATTTGGGGGTGGTGAATAACTTAAGGGGGTGGTGATAGTATGTGATGGGGCACTAAGTAATATTTTTTCTGGAAAGGGGGCGGTAGGCCAAAAATGTTTGGGAACCACTGATTTATACTTATATATTCTGTTAGAATATCAATTTATTGAGAGCAGAAATTGTTGCATTCTTTGTGCTCATACTCATAGGGCAGTGTACAATGCCTGACATTTTAGTAGTGGCTTAATAAACATTTTTGTTGACCTAGGTCTCTGAGTTCAAGCCTGATTCTATATCATCTTCCAATTTCCAGTAGGTCCAGGACGACTGAGAGCTGGAATGTACTTAATAGAATTATTCTTCTAAATGAGATACCTTATGGCTCACCTAGTCTTGTCTTACAGGGTATCCTTAGGACTGAGCTGGAATTCTAGCAATAGAAAGCTTGATATAATCAAAAGGGTATTAGCTTGGGAGTCTCCTGACAGACTTCAACCCCAACTTTACCACTAGCAATCTGGGTGACCTTGGACAGGATTGTTTGATTTCTGAGACTCTTAGTGTGTTCATTTGTATGTTGGATTAGACAATATAGAATAATAGCTGACATGTTTATCTAGAGAGGTTCAAGTTTCATAAAGTGTTTTACATCTGATAGCAGTATTGTGGTAGAGATTATTTTATCACATTTTACAATGAGACACTGAGGCTCAAAAATTAGTCAGAAGTCAAACCTAGATCTGTCCTGGCCCTAATTTAGGGGTAGCTGGTGATTCAGTGTGGATAGAGTTGGGCCTGGGGTCAGGAAGGGTTGTGTTCAAATCCAATCCCTTAATTTAAGCTTGAGTTAAACTTAACTACTCGTGTAACTTTGGGCAAATCTCTTAAACTTTACCTCAGTTTCCTCATCTGCAAAATGGGGATAATAATAGCATCTACCTCCCAGGCTTGTTTTGAAGATCAAATGAGATGTTTGCAAAGTTCCTAGCATATAGTAGACACTATAAATGCTAGCTATTATTATTATTATTCATTTGAGTGAGTGCTCTTTTTTAAATATGCAGTTTCTTTTAAGGAGCCCCTTAACTATAAAACTCTTTATTTTTGGGTAACAGATATAATTTCATTTCTAGGGCCATTTGCTTGCTTGAACACAGCTTGATACTACATTTCTTTTCAGGCTCTATTCTTTCTATTCTTCTATAATTTGAAGTTCAGAGGAGGAATTTCCCCTCTCTCCTAGGGAGAGGAGAGAGGATGAAGAAGAAGGCATCTCTAATTTAAATTGTATGTTTTACATGATAGACTGACCCCCTTTTTTCTGTCATATAAGGAAAGAACATTTCCCTTCTTTATTCTTGTGATTTGCAGACATGGCTTTGTCTGTCAAAATGAAACTTGTTAGCCTGTTTGAGTTTCTCAGAATGGACTTCCCCTTCTTTCATCAGCTCCTACTGTGAATAGAGCAGAGCATGATGACAAGAAAGGACTTGATTTCCTGAAAATCACTGAAGGTCCTTATGCAATCTTTATTTCATTCCTTTCCTTTCACTTTCCTGTTCACATTTTTCTCTTGCCTGACTATTCTTCATAGGTTGGCTGTCATCCAGCTCATTGTAATACTGGAAGTATGTTTCAGATCCTTGTCTGCAGGCAGCTCAGATGCCCTTGAGAAAGGAAGTTGCTCTTTGACCAGCTTTACATGTGATCTCTTAGTTTACATTTTTTTCATTGGGTTGGTAAACCGTTTAAAATCCTTGAACAGTTGGCTTCCTCTGGTAGAGACGGGATTCCAAAGGTCAGCTGTGGGCAAATACTAATTACAATATATGCACACCAGGATCTGTTGCCTTTGGAAAATCAGACTTGTCCATTTGTATCATAACTCCCCCATTAGAATGTGAGCTCCATGAGGGCAGGGGCTTGTCTGTTCTATTTTTATCCATTATCAATATCATCATTACTAGAACAGCTTGGAGAGATCAGAAAAGGCTTCTTGTAGAAGGTGTTGCTTGAACAGAGTTTTAAAGCAATAGGTAGAGAGAAGTGAGGTAAGAGTACAGATATGGATTGTGTTTCTACTGCTTTTCTAAAAACTTGAATAAGGTCAGATGCTGGATGTCCCATTAACATGTTTTTAAAGTATAAGACAAATTAGGTGACCGGGATTTTGGCTGACCCATAAGAATGGGGTATCACCTTAGTTTATGATACAATTCAAGGAAAGGGCATTAGCCAGAGATATCCAATTTCTGACACTTTAAAATAAAAGGAAAAACTTCTAAATACACTCAACATGTAATAGGCACTTTAACAAAAAGGTAAAGTTGAGAAAATGAAATACATATACCTTTAAATCTTTTTATGATTTAAAATAGCTATTTCTAAGGATAGAGATATGCTTGGTATAATTAGAAATCTGAACGTTTGTGGTCTATTTTTCTTGCTCCAATTCACAAACTCTTACACAATTACTTTTGGAATATTTCAACAGGGTAATAGAGTTTATTTATCTGGAATCCCTTGATAAATATCTAGTACCCACTTGAGTGCATGTACTCAAGTTGAGAACCCCTAGCCTAGCAGGTCACAGCCTGAGAATATCTAAATTCTGAACCCTAGCTCTGTCAGTTCTTTAAGATTTGTGCTTCCATATAGTACTTTGCAGTAGCAGGGACATCAAGTATACTCAGGAAGATAACTTTTTTGGAAATGAGTATAGTAATAAATACCTGATGAGACTTTACACTCTGGCTTGTGTATTTTCTAAAAGTATCATGTGGTAATGATGATCCTTACCTATAGACAGACCCATTCAGAAGATACAACAAACTCATGAATGCCAAGTTAGGTAAACGTCTATTCAAAATGACTCAAATATCACCACAAAATAAGGAATCACCAAAGTTTCTGTAGCTAATTAGGTTCTTTTTTCAAAGTAGCCAATTGATTATTGTGATTGGTGATTACTTTTTTTTTTAGAAGAATTAAACTCTAGAAACAGTCAGGGCTTAACTTCTGAATATATAGGATGGCTTCATCCAGGTTAAAACCTTGTCAGCAACAGGAAGAGTTTAGGTCTTCAGTTGTGGACAGGAGCTGTTCAAGACCTTTGAAAAATAGAGGAAGGAGTAAAAATATAAGATGCTGTATTTAGTTTCTTATCTAGGCTCTGATTTGGCACATAATAATTCAGTTGCCTGTGGGTCTGGGGCCCCAGACTGGAAGGAAATGTTAGGTTGAAAGGTTTTTTTGCTACCATGTGATCACAGTGGATTAATTGGATTTTCCAAGTTTGCAAATAAGTTATAAAAGTTTGCTAGTCATTTTGTTGAGTCTGGGCTTTGCTACAGATAGGTATTCAGTTTCTGATTTTTAATGTCGTAACTGACTTCACAGAAATGGGAATTAGTAGTAATTATCTAATTCCAAATCTAGTTAAGGGCAAGTTAATAGGTTTGCTGGCAGTGTGTGTTGTAAGGATGGCAACATTCCTGTCTATTTACTAGTGTGTTGAGAATATAAGCCTCTAAGCCTCCTACTAAGTCACCCCCTAAGGTCATCCTGCAAGAAAAAAAAGAACCCAGAGTAGCCCAGGACTGAAAATAAGCCACATGCAGTTTTATCCCAGTGAATCTGTTCTAAAGTAAGTACTTCTAGTGGTTTCCTGGAGAGGATTCCCCTCTAAAACAGCAAACTTACCTTGTCTTTTTAATGGTTTTCAGTATAATCTTCATGGTTGGGGTATCAGGATTCAGACATATTTGCTCCTTCCCATCCTTCATTATGCCTCTATAGTGATTAAACCACAGTGAAGAATTTTTAAAATTCTATCAGTGATAATGATGGGACTGTAACCTATATGGGACTATAAGCAATAATGGGACTAATCAAACCCTAGGCTTTGTGGGCACTCCCCAGAAAAATCTCAGGTCAGGCCCTGTCCCCTACTTTCTGGAATGATCTTAAATGAGTCCCTAAACTTGCCTGTGCTGCAGTGTCTTCATTTGTGAAATAATGGCAATATTGACTTCGGTAATAAAAAGCATGTTACAAGTAAGCAAGACTTTTTTCAGCAAAAGAATCCTCATCTCCTTAGCCTTCCTCAGTATGTTCTTTCCTTTCTGAGTCTTCTCTTCATAAGAACTAAACATGAGAAGGCCTAGGAAAGGCCTGGGTAGCAACATCCTGGAGATTTGGAGAGAAATCTGTTGGGTGTAGGTGTGGGTATGTTTTCCCTCCTTGAATAACTTCTGTAGCACATTTATCTGTGTCCTATCATAATAGTTCACATTTCACTTTATTAAGGCCCCTTTCCTCCTGAAAATCTTCATTGTTACCTTCTGCCTTTCAGCTAGGAAAAAAGAAGTAGAAATAGACATTCATTTTAGAGAAAAAGTAGATTTTACCTTAATAAATTAAAATGGAAAATAACTTAATTCATTTAGATATTTTGGTGACTTTTTTAGGACAGTTTGATTCACATCTTAGCCATTGTCAAAAGTGAGCCATATTGTTTTCCTTTTTCCTTATAGAAAGTTCACAAGTGGACCTTCATTGATCTTCTTCTAGATTATTTAGTGAAATGCTTGATTTAATCCACATTCCTGGGGAACAAACCTATTTACTATATAAACAAACTATATTTACTATAGAAAACATATGTTTTCTAGGGGCAAAAGGGTATGGTGGTCTTGAAATCAGGAAGATATGGGTTTAAATTCTACCACATTCATGGATAGTTACTTTAGCCTCTCTGTCTTAGTTGCCTCACTTATAAAATCAAGGTTAAGCCCCTATAATACTTATCTCCCAAGTTTATTGTAAGGAGTGATCAAGTGAAATAATATAAGTAATGTGCTTTGCAAACCTTAAGGTGCTCTGTAACAATAATAAAAGCTAGCATTTATTTACTAGCAGCTATCGAAATGGCAATTACTATTTTTACTCACATGATCTCAGGGCGTGGACACGAAGCACTGGGGAAAATCACCTCAAGTTTCTCAAAGGATTTTAGGCTAGGAATACTCTTAGTAGCTTGCAGGCATTGACAGCCGGTGGTGGTTGATTGGGCCACTGTAGAAAACAGCCAGAGTAGGAAGGTTAATATGATATTCAAGTTAAAGGGTTTATTCATTGAAAGACAATGGATCTGGTATAAAGGCTTCTCCCTCACCACCATGTCAGATAACACCAATTCCAGCCCCAGAAATATTCAAGATCTGCTAGCAGAGAAGCCTCTGAAGGAGTTACATTCTAGAGGAAGGAAGAGTAACATTAACACCATAGGGTTCTGGTTTATTGGAATATAGATGGAGAGCTGGAAAGGACCTTTGAGGTCTTCAAATTCAATCATTTGAGGGTTTAGTCCCTGACTAAGGGGCTGCGCTTTCCCTAATAGGTTATAACTATTTAAAAATGAGCAGAAATGGCCAGATAAAAAGGGCCTCATTCTCTTCAAATTCCAGTTCTAATTCAACCACTAATTTTCCAACTAGTGCAGCTTGCTTCAGACCCCAGTCTTAAATTAATCGAACCAGCTAACCCCTACCTTGCAGCTTGATTCTGTCTGGATCCTAATTTGGGTCTGTTGTCACTCTTAGTGTGTCCCCTGCTTTTGTTAATTATATCTATGGCCTTGCCCTTTACCATAACCCTGTTGCTTAACAACTTTCCTGGACCTGACTTCTGCCCAGTGACAAAACCTCAGCCTGACTTGTCTAACATACCCTTGCCCAGATTCTAATCTCTGTTTTTCTGACTCCACGTCTCTAATTCCTATGCTATGACCCTCCTAAAAATATTGTCTGTTTGATTTATGATTTTGATTAGAAATCACAAAAACATACTTTTTGTCTTTTCATAAAAGCTCTAGGTATAAAAGGTACAAAATTTCTAGTATATAGTAATTATTTGAAGCTAAAAAGATTGGGCTAATTAAATTACATCTCATCATTGAAAGCAATTGTTTGACTAAGGATCCTTTTCTGTTGTACTTTAATAAATCACTTAAACTTTAAACTGTGTGATAAGAGACCTAGAAGATGTGGTTTCTTGTCTACATCCTTAGCAATACTAATAGTATTCAATAAGTATACTATCTTTGACTTAAAAAATGAGTATAACTGTGTTTCTTACCTTGAGCTTTAAACAAAGCTAGCAAGATGTTGCAGAGGAGGATGATAACATTTCGGTTCATGGTAACAAGAATTGATGATACCCAAATCTGAGGGACTGAGAAATTTCTGAGTGAACATGCTGTTAGCACTCAGTGTTTATTTGCTAAGGTTCTTTTCCCTCCTTAATTCTGATTAGTCAGTATGACAGTTTACTCAGCAAAAAATAGTCTGTGACTAAGAGAGGTCTCAGGTTACATACAGAATAGTGGGGCTATTATTTTTTATTAGATGCTTTTTATTCATGAATACTCTTATTTTTCCCATAAAAGAATATATTTTGTTTTACATTCTCTGGTTCTAGAAACTACTATATGCAGAAATAAATATTTATAATTTTTATTTTTATCCCACTCTTCTTCCCTTTGTCCTCCCTCTACCCTCAACACATAAAAGAATAATCATCTACTTATTAAGTGCCAGACACAATGCAAGAGACTAGGAATACAAATACAAAGAATGAAATATTCCTACTTGAAAAACGTTTACATTCTAATGGCGAGACAAGTATATATAATGTGTGTATATGTATATGTATCATAAATATAAGGTTAGTAAATACAGAGAGAAACAAAATAATTATGGTCATTTGGGAGAGAGTTCACTAATGGTTGTGGGGATTAGAAAAGATTTTTAAGTTTTTTTGTCCTAGAGTCAAAAGAAAGCCTCTAGAGTTGAATATGGGAGTCATATGGTTAGGTCTGTGCTTAAGAAAAATTACATTGGTAGCAATGTATGGCATAGAATGGAGTGGGAAAATGAGAGACTTGAGGTAGGGAGCATGGATTAATTCTCTATTTAAAAAACCCTTAATATTTTATTCCTTTACTGGATCCATGGATCTCATTATGGTTGATACCCTTTTCAGTGCCATAGCAATAACTACCATTTATTTAAAAATATGCCAAACACGAAGAATATAAATACAGAAACAAGTTAGTCCCTTCCCTTGAGGTCAAGAAGCTTAAAATCTAAGACTACATAGAGTAATAAATGTATGTATCTGTATATATACACACATATATACACACATGCATGTACACAATCTACTTTTGGTCAGGAGGATTTTAAGAGACAGGTAAAGGAAGGAAACCTTTTTTTAAAATAATATTTTATTTTTCCTCAATTACATGTAAAAACAATTTTTACATTCATTAAAAAATTTTTTTTCAATTCCAGATACTTTCTGTCTCTCACTCATCCCTCTTCCCTGAGACAGTAAGCAAACTGATATAGATTTTATATATAAAATCATGAAAAACATTTTTCTGTATTAGTCATTTTTGTAGAAGAGATCCCAAATGGAAAAAAAAAAGAAAAGAAAGAAAATGAAATATAGTATGTTTCAGTCCACATTCATACTCCATTGGTTATTTCTCTGAAGGCAGATGGCAATTTTCATTATGGATTTTCTTGGATCACTACATTGCTGAAAATAAACTAAGTCATTCATCAAAATCATTCTTGTTCATCAAAAAAATATTGCTGTCACTGTGTATAGTGTTTTTCTAATTCTGCTCTCTTCACTTTGAATCAGTTCATGTAAGTCTGTCCAGATTTAGAAAGGTTAACATTTTGAGGAATAGTTTATTTCTCTCCAAAAGTTACAGAAGTAGAAGGTGGCATGTTGAATATAGCAAATAGACTAACTTAACTTGAAAGACATGATTGAATATGCAGATTTTAAACAATCCATGCCTTCTTGTGTTATATAGCTCTTCTGTGCTGTCCTTCAGTTCTGTTAATGGTAAATATTTACTAGATATCACTATAGCACAAAGATTGCCCATTCTTTGTCTCTTATTCTTACCAATATGACTGATCCATCTTTTTCCTTTTGGCCTTGGTGAGGGGAAAGGGCCACATTGTCATCAGAGATATAAGCAAAGGACAGGATCTTGTTGGATTATGTCACTTCAACAAGCATTTATCATTTACTACATGCCAGGCAATCTGCTTAGTGCTGAACAGCAAAAATAAGCAATGTCCACAACCCAAAACAAAACAAAAAACCAAGATAAATTGGAGATTATCTCAGTGGAAAGGTTGAAATAAAGGAAGACCAGGAAAGGCTTTTGCAGAAGGTGGTACTTTAATTGAGACTTGAAGGAAATCCTAGAAGCCAGGAGGGCTGAGATAAGGAAGGAGAATTCCTAGAAAAGATGGTATAGGATTTGAGATATAGAGAGGAGGGGGGCTCATGACAAATGGCCTCTGTTTTCTCAGTAAAGAATATGGCAAATTACTAAATGGGGGTGGGGGTGGGAGGTTTCAGAAGACAAGAGATTTGAAGTAGCCTCCCTGGAGAGAGGGTTACAGAATCAATTCAGGAAAGGTAAAATCATTGCCTATAGATAAATCTACAGTTCAGGTTTCGCAAGGCATGAATGGAAATTATTACAAGTGGGCAAGGGATTTTGGAGTAGAAAACATTGTAGAATTGATGTGGTTAATAATAAGATTGCCCCAGGGGCAGGTTAGTGAAGTCAGAGCAAGTGTGATGTCCTAAGAGCACCAGCCTACCAGGCTTATTGCACATTATTGCCCATCATGCACTCCATGTCCTAGACAAACTGAATCACTAGCTGTTCCCAGAATGTGATATTCTATTTTTGACCCTGTGGAATGTTCTGCCAACTCAGCCTTGACTTTCAGATTCCTTATCTTTCTTCAAAGCTCAGATCCTCTTTTATCCTTCCCTGATTCCCCCAAGTTTATGACTAGTTTTTCTCTCATCATGGTTTACCACAGGCCTATTTTCTCTCTTTTCCCCCTTCACTTTCTACTTTATATATATATATATATATATATATATA
>NC_058135.1:20040420-20050303 GCF_016433145.1 Gracilinanus agilis | reverse complement strand
TATATATATATATATATATATATATATATATATATATATATATATATATATATATATATATTTCCTGTCTAGTAGATAGAAGCTCAGTTGGGGCAGGGATGCCTTTGTTTTTACTTCAACAAGAATTTAAGTCCCTACTTTGTGTCAGTGGGGAAAACAATAAATATATATGTAAGTGGAACAATAGTTTGATGTATATCTAGACTACCAAGGTGAAGACACCCATATAGCAGATGCCAAGGACTTTTGCTTTTTGGAGAAGACACTCTACATTGGTCATCCTTATGATCACGAGCCATCTCTTTCTATTGGTTGCATAACTGGAACTGCCTGAATCTCTAAATCTACTTGACAAAGGCAGTCTCTCACTTGTTAAGAAAACTAAAAAGCATAGAACAAGTCAACCTTTCCTTAATATTTTAAAGTCTTAGTGCTCTCTAAAGTCAAGAATTAGTATTGTCTACAATTGAGAAATTCTGGAAGACTTTCCAGTAAGGTCAGAAACAAAGGAGGCACATCCATTTTTTATTTCTATTATAGCGTGTAATTATAAAAAGATATCAGTAGCAGTAAGTCAAGAAAAAAAGGAATTGAATGAATGAGCATGGGCAAAGAGGAACCAAAGTTGTTCTTTGTTTGAAGAACAATAAAAATTCAACTAAATATTAATTGAAATAAAAAATACTAGACAGCAAAATGCACATAAATTGACTTATGAATATTATCAACCAAATCCAGAAGGAAAAGAAAGAAAAATTTCATTCAAAATTAAAAAAAAAAAGAATTATACAATATTTGGGAATCCAAATAGCAAGACATACTGGAACACAAAACACTTTTATAGAATTGAAATAGTATTAATATTCATATTTAAGCTATGCTAATATAAAATAATGAATTTTTGTTGCAATAAAATTTAATAAAACCAAAAATGCTACCTGTATTATTTATTCAGTTCCATACCAAGGAGGTTGTCTGAATAGTTCTCACTGGAAAAATAGAAAAAACAAGCAAGAAAATCCATTTCAAGGAACAAAAGACCAAGAATTCCTAAAGAATAAGACCCTATGGCTGGCAATATCAAATCTCAAACTATACTAAAAAGCTATAATCATCAAAAGTCATTAGATACTGATTAAAAAATAATCTGTCCAGTGAAACAGATAAGGTACATCATAACTAATCTAAACACAGTAGCAAAATCTGCAGTAAACCTAATCATTCCAATTACTGAAACAAGGACTAAGCATTTAATTAAAAAAAAAAACAGCTTTTGGGAAACATGGAAAGTATTCTGGCAGAAATTAGTTTTATCCTAGCAACTCATACCATATACCCCAGTAAGATCCAAATAGCTAGTGACTCAGTAATTAAAAAGTTATAAACTAGAAGAGGCAGGGAAGAAGGAATTACATTTCTCAACTATAGCTAGGGAAAAATTTTTTGACTAAAGGTATAGAAAGAATCAGAGGAGGAAAAAAAGTAATTTTGACTACATATAGCTGACAAGTTTTTGCATAAATAGCAATAAAATTAAAATTAGAAGTGAAAAATTTTGCTAGGGAAAGATCTTTGCAACAAATTTCCCTGATAAAAGTTGCATATACAAAATATATAGGGAGCTGCTCCCGCACTGCCCATACGTTCAGCCTCTTTGTCCACTTCACATAGACATCTGATCCCTGCATGTAATCCCTGCGATGGTGTGTTTTTGTGAAGTTTTCTTAAAAGTTTGAATTTATTATGCTACCCAAACATTCTGCACCTTCTAAAGCTTCTGGTTGTGAACACCACTACTTCGTGGATTTTCACATATTCTGGGAATCTCTGGAATGTAACTCCCATGATAGGTGAGAGATCACTGTATATTGAAATAGAGCTATCAAAATGTTTTTTTTTTAATTTAAATTCATTGACCCTTGGTTCATAAACTCTGCCTAAAAGATCAAAGATTTGGAACAGGCAGTTCTCAAAAGAAAAAATGCAATTATCACATAAAAATTCTCCACATCATTAATAAGAGAAATGCAAATTAAACATTGCTAACCATCTCACATTCACCAGATTGGGAAAAATGACAAAATAAAAAAGGAAAATGACAGGTTTTAGATGGACTATAGAAGAACATGCACACTAACATATTGTTAATGGGCTTGTGAATTGGTCTAACCATTCTGGAAAGAAATTTGGAACAATATCCCAAAAACCTGTACATATAAAATACTGATCACCAGTAGTCATCATATAGTGGTACTAGACATAAACCCTTAATAGATCAAAGAAAGAGCAAAAAGATCTGAATATACAAAATCTTTATAGCAACACATTTTGTTGTAGCAAAGGACTGGAAAGAATGTGGATGCCCAGAAATTGGGAAATAGCTGATCGAATTATTGTATATATCAATGTAATGGAATATCATTTGATCATAATATATTAAAAAAAAGGATGAGTTGAGAAAAACCCAGGAGAACTTGTATGAAGTGCTGCTGAATGCCTTGAGTAGGATGAGAACAATTTATACAGTTACTAACACAAGAAAACTCACTGCAAAATATTTAAATAGAATGATCAGTGAAATGACCAATCACAAATCCTGGAAAATGATGGTGATTCATGCTTCTCACTTTTTGGCAGAGTGGTAATGGACTAGAGATACAGAATGAAATATACATTTTTAGATATGACCAATGTAGGGAATTTCTTTTACTCACTCATACTTATATGTCACAAAATGGTGAAACTTTAACTTTTTTGAGTAAGAGGCAAGTTATGGGTGGAGTTTGAAGTAATGTATTATTTCCCTCACCCTGAAAAAAGAAAAGAATATTACTGAAACAAAAATAAATACATACATACATATACATATATTCAAAAGCATCAGGTTGATGTTAGAAAATCATGTTGAAGTGAATAGATATATAATTTACATATACCTATGTGTGTATACACTTTAAAAAGTAATATGTCAAAGAGATTCACAGTGTTATGTAGAATCCTGTATCAGTTCATTTTATAAGGAAATAACATTTCTTGAGTTCATAATAGTTATGTAAATTTTATTCTTTAGTCTGAAAAGAGAAATCAATTCAGTTTTGTCTTCATCTACCCAACTCCTCAGTTTCTATAGTAAGCACTTAGTATATTCTTTTCGATTAATTGATCATTTAATTTTTTATTTATTTTAATAGTCTTAATTTTTTAAATTTTGAGTTCCAAATTCTTTCCCTTCCTCCTACCTACTCCTCCACTCACTGAGAAGGCAAACAATATTCAATCATACATGTGAACTCATGCAAAATGTATTTCCGTTTAGAGAGAGACAGAGTCAGAGAGAAAGAAAATTTTTCCACCATGAGTCCTTTGGAATGATATTAGATTATCCTATTAACCGAAATAGCTAAATCTCTCACAGTTGAACATCATTACAGCTGTACTATACAATGATCTTCTGATTCTGCTCACTTTGCTTTGAAACAGTTCATATGTTACTTTCTAATGTTTTTCTAAAACTATTCTCCCATACCATTTCTTACAGCACAATATGCTATAAGAAATATGTTACAACTTATTCAGCCATTCCTTAATTGATGAGCATCTCCTCAATTTCCAATTCTTTACCACCCAAAAAGAGCTTTGATTTTGATGAAAGTGAGGTTCAAACATTGCCCTCCATCCCTCTCCCAATTTTCTCTTATGCTGTAAAAGCTCTTCATTGGGCATCTCTTTTAGGGGAGAATTTTTCCCAATTCCTCCCTTACTCCTCCCAGTGCATACTGCTTTCTCATCCCTTCATTCTTTTGAAGATCATTTCAACAGAATTGACTCATCTCCATGCCTTAAAGTTCTTAGGAATTAATTGTATCATCTTCCCATATAGGAATATAAATAGTCTCTTATCATTTCCCGTTCATGTTTACCTTATCCTTCTCTTGAGTTTTGTGTTTGAATGGCACATCTTCTATTCAGCTTTGGTCTTTTCATCAAGAATGTTTGAAAATCTCCCATTTCATTAAATAATCATTGTTTCCCCTGAAGGATTATACTCAATTTTGCTGAGTAGGTAATTTTTACTTGTAATCCTAGTTCTTTTGACTTATGGAATATTGTATTCTAAGGCCTTTTCTCCTTTAACTTGGAAGCCACTAAATCTTCTATCTTACTGAATATAGCTCTATGGTTTTTTAATTGCTTCTTTCTAGCTGCTTGAAGTATTTTCTCTTTGACCTAGAAGCTCTGGAATTTGACTATAATATTCCTGAGAGTTTTCATTTGGAGATCACTTTCAATTTTTACTTCATCCTCTGGATGTAAGATATTGGGAGCAGTCTTTCTTAATAATTTCTTGAAATATGATATCTAGGTTCTTTGATCATAACTTCCAGGGTAGTTCAATAATTCTTAAATGATCTCTCCTTTATCCATTTCCAGGTAAGCTGTTTTCCTGATAAGATATTTTACATGTTCTTCTATTTTTAAGTCTCTTGACTTTTTCTTATTATTTGTTGGTGTTTCATGGAATCATTATCTTCCATTTGCCAAATTCTAATTTTTAACAAATTATTTTCTTCAATGAGATTTTGGATCTCTCTTTTATATTTGGCCAATTCTACTTTTTAAGTCATTATTTTCTTCAGTATTTTTTAAACCAATTGTTAATTCTCTTTTCATAGTTTTCTTGCATCATTCATTTCTTTTTCTAATTTTTCCTTTTCCCCATTCTTTAACTCCTCCAGGAATTTCTACTGGGCTTGGATCCAATTAGCATTTTTCTTTGAGACTTGTGTTATCTTCTTCTGAATTTGTGCCTTTGTCTCCCTTGCCACTATAGTAGCTTTTTATGGCCAAGTTTTTTGCTTTGGTGGTTTTGTTCACTCATTTTTCTAGTCCATTTTTTTATTTTTTTTAAACCCGTATCTTCCATCTTAAAATCAATACTCTGTAGTGGTTCCAAGGCAGAAGAGTGGTAAGGGCATACAATAATATGTTGTTTACAAGAAGCACACTTAAAACAGAAAGATACATAAAGAGTTAAAATGGGCTGGAGCAGAATCAGTTACACTTTAGCTGAAATTTAAAAAGGCAGGGGGTAGCAATCATAAATTCAAAGAAAAAGAAAAAACAGATCTAATTAAAAGAAATAATAAAGTAAGCAACATTTTTCTTAAGATGCCATAGATAATGAACTAATATCAGTGCTAAATATGCATGACCAAATGGAATAACATATACATTCTTTTTTTGTAATTTAAAAATAATTATTTTCCCAGTTACTTGTAATAACAATTTTTAAAATACATTTTCCAAAATTATGAGATCTGAATTGTCTCCCTCCCTCTTCCCCACATGACTCCCAAAGGTGATGTGCAATTTCATCTGTGTTTAACATAGATTATTATAACATATAAATTCTTGAAGGAAAAGTTAAATGAATTATACAGGAAGAAATACATACTAAAACTATTATAGTAGTGGACTTCAATTTATACCTCAGACCTAGATAAATCAAATCAAAAAGTAAATGCAAAAGAAGTTAAAGAATTTCAGAAGATAGATATGGTAGGCCTCTGGAGAATATCAAATAGGAATAGTAAAGCACATATCAATTTTCCTGCTGTATTTGACACATTCACAAAAAAAATTAACCATATGTTAGGACACAAAAATCTTACAGATACAGAAAATCAGAAATATTAAATGTATTTTGCTGAAAATGCAACAAGAATTATATTTAATAAAGTACTTGTAGCCAAAACAGTAATTAAGGGGAAATTTACATTTCTAAAAGCTTATAATCATAAAATAGAGAGAGCAGAGCAATACATTGGACATTCAACTAAAATAACTAGAAGAAGGACAAATTAAGAACCTTCCACTAAACATCAAATAGAAATCCTGATGAATGATTTAACAAAATTTTAAATAAAAAATAATATATAAATAAATAACCAAATAAATAACCAAATAACCAATAAAAAACCAAAAATACATTAAATTAATATGTAAAGTAGGAGCTTTTTCAAAACAGCAATAACAATAAAAATAAGCCATTAGATAATTTGACTAAAGAAAATAAAGTAAGAAGGGAGGTAGATGACTCAGTGAATACAGGCAGGAGTTCCTGGGTTCAAATCTAGTCTCAGACCCTTCCTAGCTCATTGACCCTGTGCAAGTCATTTAACTCTCATTGCCTAACCCAGTGATGGGCAACCTTTTCAGCTTGGTGTGTCACAATTCGCCAAAAAACTGAGAATAACTCGGGTGGTATGTCACTTTGAAAAAAAAAACATAATTCTGTAATATTTATAGTTTAAATAACAAAAATGTATTATTGTAATATATAACTATTTAATAAACCAAAATAGGTAAATTAATATAGGTAGAATTGCCATCTATAGTGCACAGTGTCTACACTACACTATAGCAAATGTTTCATGCTTGGCATGAGGCCCTGTATCATCGAAAATGGCTGTGTGTGTCAGTGCTGACACGTGTGTCATAGGTTTATCACCACTGGCCTCCTTACCACTCTTCTGCCTTAGAACCAATACACAGTATTGATTCTATTGGTAAGGGTTTTGTTTTTGTTTGTTTTTTTTTTAAGGAAAATAAAGCAGAACGTGATACCTCAATAAAAAAATGAAAAAGATGAATTTACAAATAATAAAGGAAAAAAGTAAGAGCGATTATTAGAAGCTATTTTTCTCTACCATATGCTAATAAAACTGACATGAAATTTACAAAGATATTAATTGCTGGAGTCAAGATGAAGCAGCAGAAGCTGAGACCTCTCTGAATATCCTTCCATACCAATCTTTAAAAAGCACTTCAAAAAAGACAGAAATCCAAATCCAACAACAAGGTGAACTACAGGACTCTCCTGCTGATTACAACTTGAAAGGTAGGCAGAGAAAGTCAATTTCCATAGTATAAGGGAGAGACCCAACACCTCTCCCCTTCCCACTGCACTGAGACCTGAGATAAGACTTGGGCCAGCTGTGGGATTCCAGGGCAAGGGCCTTGATGGTATACCTCAGTACCATCTTGTGAAGCTCTGGTCTCTGACTGCAGCTGGCAGAGAGGAATGGAGAGAGGGCCAGATGGTTGGGCACCCTCCACCTCTGCAGCAACTGGTGAAGATTTGGCCTCAGGGCAGATTAGCTCAGCAGGTAAACTCAACTGGTCTAATCCAGTATATCAGCAGAGCAGAGAAAAAAACCTAAGATTCCCTTCAGGGCAGAATAGCTCAAACACCCAGGTCTAATAAACAAACAGAGTATACACAAGGAGGGAGAGAAAATGAGTAAAAAACAGAAGGAAAAAAAAGAAGCTACATTTGGAAAATTATATGGAAATAAAGAACAAAGAACAGAACCAACAGAGGAGGACAGGACCCAAAGAACATCAAGCAAAACCTTCCCCCCCAAAAAACAAAAAATCCAGGGAATTGGACTTAGGCTCTGGAAGAGCTCAAAAAAGAATTCAAAAATTTAAGTAAAGACATAGTGAAGAAAATTGGGAAAAAGAGAAAAACAGCTTAAAAAGCAAAATAGGTCATCAGGAAGCAGAGGTACATGAACTAAAACAAGAAAATAGTGTCTTAAAAGACCTAATTTGGAAAATGAGACAAAAAAGTTAAAAGTTGAAAAGAATGATTTGAAAAGAAAAATAGATCAAAAGGAAAAGGAAGATAAAAAGGCCATGGAAGAAATTCAGTCTTTAAAAGTTAATAACTTCCTGAGACATCAAGAAACTATAAAACAAAATCAGAAGAAGAAAAAAATAGAAGAAAAAACAACTGACCTGGATAATAGAACCAGGAGAGACAATTTAAGAATTATTAGACTACCCAAAAGTCTTGACCCCAAACCCCACCAAAAAAAAAAAAGCCTAGATATCAGACTACAGGCAATTATCCAAGAAAACTGCCCTGATATCCTGGAATAAGAGAGTAAAATAGAGATTGAAAGAACCCATAGATCACCTCTTACATTAAATCCCAGGAATATTATAGCCAAGTTCATGAGCTCCCAGGTAGGAGAAAATACTATATGCAACTAGAAATAAGCAATTCAGATATACTGGAGCCCCAGTCAAGATTACACAGGATCTGACAGTCTCTACATTGAAAGACCAGAAGGCATGGATTATGATATACCAGAAGGCAAGGGAACTAGATTTACAACCAAGAATCCACTATCTAGCCAAATTTACTATATTCTTTCAGGGGAAAGTATGGTCATTTAATAAAAAGAAGATTTCCAAGTATTCCTAAAGAAAAGACCAAACTTAAACAGAAAATTTGAGGCCCAAATACAGAATCCAAGAGAAGCATAAAAAGGTAAATAAGAAAGAAAAAAAACATAAGGGCTTCAATAAGTTCAAATGGCTTATATTTTTATATGGAAAGATGATATCTATAGCTCTTAAAAATTGTTACCATTATTATAGTAGTTAGAAGGTTTTGTACTAAGCTGTTTAGGAGTGATGGGAAGGGGAGTAATACAAGTGAAGGAGAGGTTAGGGTGGTCCTATAATAAAAGGGGAATAAGAAGGGAGGTGGTGATAAGGTAGTAAAAACAGGGAGGGAAAAATAAGGAGTCAGACTAAAAGCAAAACACTGGAGGGAAGGGGAAAAATGAAAGGAGAAAGGTCAGGATTAAAGAAGAAAGTCAAAATGGAGGGGAATACACAGATAGTAATCATAACTGCAAATGTGAATGGGATGAGCTCACCCATAAGATGGAAATGGATTAGCAGGATAGATTAGAAATCAGAATTCTATCATATGTTGTCTATAAGAAAAACACTTGAGGTAGGTAGACACAAACAGGGTAAAGGTTAGAGGCTAGAACACAATCTGTTGGGCTGCAATTGAGACAAAGAAGGTAGGAATAGCAATCATAATCTCAGACAAAGTTAAAGTAAAAATAGATTTGACTAAAAGAGACAAGGAAGGAAATTGCATCTTGATAAAAGTAGTATAAATAATGAAGAAATATCAATACTCAACCTATATGTACCAAATGATACAGCTTCTATATTTTTAAAGGAGAAATTAAAGGAGCTTAAGGACTAATTGGAAAAGACCCCTCATGTTGGGAAAGATTGAAAACAAAAGAAGGAGATAGATGAGGATGAGATGGATAGATAGTGTCATGGACACAACAAAGATGAACTTGGATAGACTTGAAGAGAGTGGCTGATAGAAGGGCCTAGCATGCTGTTTTCTAGGAGGTCACAAAGAATCCAACATGACTAAATAACTGAAAAACAACAGACTATGTGTATGGTGCCATGAAATATTTCAGCCACCTTATTGAAACACCTTTTCATGTGATTATTGCTCATTCGTGACTACTAAGGATTAGTATAATGTGAAATTAACTTATTTGACTTTTAATTGAATTCTTCATGCACTTCTAATAGTCTATGAAATTGGGAGATGGTCTTTATTTTTATTGACCCAAAGATATATGAATATAGAGATGAAATGTTTGATCTCACCTGTCTGGCAGCTTTTTTTGTGAATTGTAGATCCAAAACAAGCTATTAAAGGACTAACTTGAGGATAGTAACAAAAGTAAAGGAAAAGTCAAGAAAATTTAGGAAGATGAGGGTACTAGTCACAACTGATGTGATCAGCCACATGTAAAAGGTAAAAATTATGGTTGGACTGAATATTTAAGAATTTGGTCACCAGGAATCGATTACCCAATTCCAAAATTGAAGACCTAAGTCAGGATGACTTTTTTTGGTAGTTTATTTATAAATAGGAAGAGTGAAGGTAGGGAAAATGATAGAGAGAGAGAGAGAGAGAGAGAGAGAGAGAGAGAGAGAGAGAGAGAGAGAGAGAGAGAGAGACACTGCCTGGCCCGAAGGC
>NC_058135.1:19927440-20039554 GCF_016433145.1 Gracilinanus agilis | reverse complement strand
AAGATTACACAGGATCTGACAGTCTCTACATTGAAAGACCAGAAGGCATGGATTATGATATACCAGAAGGCAAGGGAACTAGATTTACAACCAAGAATCCACTATCTAGCCAAATTTACTATATTCTTTCAGGGGAAAGTATGGTCATTTAATAAAAAGAAGATTTCCAAGTATTCCTAAAGAAAAGACCAAACTTAAACAGAAAATTTGAGGCCCAAATACAGAATCCAAGAGAAGCATAAAAAGGTAAATAAGAAAGAAAAAAAACATAAGGGCTTCAATAAGTTCAAATGGCTTATATTTTTATATGGAAAGATGATATCTATAGCTCTTAAAAATTGTTACCATTATTATAGTAGTTAGAAGGTTTTGTACTAAGCTGTTTAGGAGTGATGGGAAGGGGAGTAATACAAGTGAAGGAGAGGTTAGGGTGGTCCTATAATAAAAGGGGAATAAGAAGGGAGGTGGTGATAAGGTAGTAAAAACAGGGAGGGAAAAATAAGGAGTCAGACTAAAAGCAAAACACTGGAGGGAAGGGGAAAAATGAAAGGAGAAAGGTCAGGATTAAAGAAGAAAGTCAAAATGGAGGGGAATACACAGATAGTAATCATAACTGCAAATGTGAATGGGATGAGCTCACCCATAAGATGGAAATGGATTAGCAGGATAGATTAGAAATCAGAATTCTATCATATGTTGTCTATAAGAAAAACACTTGAGGTAGGTAGACACAAACAGGGTAAAGGTTAGAGGCTAGAACACAATCTGTTGGGCTGCAATTGAGACAAAGAAGGTAGGAATAGCAATCATAATCTCAGACAAAGTTAAAGTAAAAATAGATTTGACTAAAAGAGACAAGGAAGGAAATTGCATCTTGATAAAAGTAGTATAAATAATGAAGAAATATCAATACTCAACCTATATGTACCAAATGATACAGCTTCCATATTTTTAAAGGAGAAATTAAAGGAGCTTAAGGACTAATTGGAAAAGACCCCTCATGTTGGGAAAGATTGAAAACAAAAGAAGGAGATAGATGAGGATGAGATGGATAGATAGTGTCATGGACACAACAAAGATGAACTTGGATAGACTTGAAGAGAGTGGCTGATAGAAGGGCCTAGCATGCTGTTTTCTAGGAGGTCACAAAGAATCCAACATGACTAAATAACTGAAAAACAACAGACTATGTGTATGGTGCCATGAAATATTTCAGCCACCTTATTGAAACACCTTTTCATGTGATTATTGCTCATTCGTGACTACTAAGGATTAGTATAATGTGAAATTAACTTATTTGACTTTTAATTGAATTCTTCATGCACTTCTAATAGTCTATGAAATTGGGAGATGGTCTTTATTTTTATTGACCCAAAGATATATGAATATAGAGATGAAATGTTTGATCTCACCTGTCTGGCAGCTTTTTTTGTGAATTGTAGATCCAAAACAAGCTATTAAAGGACTAACTTGAGGATAGTAACAAAAGTAAAGGAAAAGTCAAGAAAATTTAGGAAGATGAGGGTACTAGTCACAACTGATGTGATCAGCCACATGTAAAAGGTAAAAATTATGGTTGGACTGAATATTTAAGAATTTGGTCACCAGGAATCGATTACCCAATTCCAAAATTGAAGACCTAAGTCAGGATGACTTTTTTTGGTAGTTTATTTATAAATAGGAAGAGTGAAGGTAGGGAAAATGATATAGAGAGAGAGAGAGAGAGAGAGAGAGAGAGAGAGAGAGAGAGAGAGAGAGAGAGATACTCTGCCTGGCCCGAAGGCCCAAACCAGGCAGGGCTTCAGAGGCCCCAGCAAAGCAGGGCACAGAGGTTAATTAAACAAGGCTTCTAGCCACGAGGCCTCCTCTAAGAGAAGAGGCTTCTTTGGAGAGGCTGGTGCCTCAGAAACACCAAGGAAAGGAAATCAGCCTTAGCTTACCCACATGACAATTCAAAGGGAAGCAGTCTGAGGTCTCAACTCAAGCTCCTCTAAGGCCAAATTCAAAGGGCAAAATCCCTTTCACAAGAATCATATATTTAAAAGATAGTTCTTTACATCACTTCCTGTATCCACCCTCCAGTTGCACATGGACAAATGGCAGCCTCAACCTTGTTTCGGACTGCTCAGGGGGCAGTCACTTGTTTTTGATTTGTCACTCACTAGCATATGTGGGTTATAGACCTCCCCCCTCACCACTTAATTCTAAGTTGGGTGAAGGAGATGAACTAGTTTTGAAGGGAATGTAGGTCACAGAGTGTAGGGGAGCAGAGCTGGAGAGGAGTGCAGTGCTCAGACCACTCCCCTTCCCTTATCCAAATGCACCTCTCATCACCTACTCCTCTGCTCAACAGCCCAATGGGAGTGTTTCTTCCCTGTCTGGGGTAAGATGGTAGGGGGATGGAGGGCAGGGCACAGCACTGTCTTTGATTGGGCAGGGCATAGCACTCAGACTCTAAAAGTGATTAACCTTCACAAGAGACTCAGCAGTCTGCTGCCTGCTTACCCTGAGTCCTTCGGATTTTCCAGTAACCAACTCTGGCAGGTGATGGCACATGTGCCCACAGAGAGGGCATTCTCTTTGCCCCTCCTGAGGAAGTTGGATGCCACAGGGCATTGTAATAGGAAAATAGCATTTTAAGGGTAGAATGCAGAAAAGCAGGCAAGGGCTGACAGGGATGAGCATTCCAAACCTGGGATTCAACAAGGGACTTCTCTCAGTGGACTCTCTCTATGGCAATTGGTTTTGGAGGGTTTGGAGATATAGCCACTGACCTAAGAGCCTGTGGATTTGGGGTTATCTCTGTGCCTTGGGAAGTATCTACATGAACATCAAGATCATCATCTAGCAAGTTCCAAGAGTTCAGGTTGAGATTAGAAGGCTGTCTTGTTTGGTAGATATATAAGGCATCTAATTCTCCCTGACTTTCCCATTGGATTTACTTGGTTCTTTACCTGTGTTACTAAGACAATCTGATTTATCAGATCAACAGACCAAGGACATCTTCGAGAGAAACCCTTTTCCCTTGAGTCCAGCCATACTTCCCTTGTAGCATGCCCCTTTGGTTTATCCCATAGCTGTTAAGAGTAGCCTAACCTTTTCCCCTCATCTCCTTCCCTTAATTTATCCTTATGAAACTGTGTTTTCTTATCTTCCTGTGCTTTCCTTAAAACCCCAAAAGAACTCACAGAAGAACAGTACTCAAGCCTTGTTACAACAGCTTGATCTGACCAGTAACTTCCAACTGTCATTCCTTCAGTTTAGTGTTATCTGGTTTTACCCACTTCCCAAGTCATTCACCTTAAGGGCTGTTTTAGTGATTGACAATTGCCCAAAACACACCTACTGGTCTCCCTATAGATATTATTCCCTTACAGTATGGAAGACCCATTTTATTTCTAAGGCTCCCATAATATGCTGAAGAGCTTTGGCAGTAAACTGAGTCCCATTGTCTGAGTTATATTTTCCACCAACCCATATCTTGGAATGATGTATTCAAATATCATCTTGGCTACCACTTGGGAAGTTGTTTTTGAAGTAGGTAAGCCTCAACCCACCCTCTCAAGTGATCTACTATTACTAGAAGGCATTTTACCCTCCCTACAGGAGGCATTTTAGTAAAATCAATTTGGACACTTTGAAAGGGCCAAAGACCTGGAGATGGTTGGCTTTTCTTATGGGGAAAATCAGGAGAGTTAACATAAATATTACGTATGGGTTCGGAAGGGTGAGTAGGAGACAAGAATGACAAAAGGTGGGACCAAACAAGTTAGGGAGACTGGGTTTAACTGTTAGAGGAAATGACTGTTGACAGAAGTGACAGTTAGGCCTAACTGTCACCCTGCCCCACCTAGGCAAAGGGGTCTGTGAAAACCAGCAGGCAAATGACAAGAGTTTGTAATAAATTTAATTAAGGGAACTATGGTCTAAAGGATAGGAATAGGGGTTTCTATACTTCCAGACTATGGGCAAACCACAGGGTCAGGGGAGGGACTTATCTATACTGAACTGAGACCTAAAGCAAGACAGGGACCAAAGAATAGCAGGACTGAAGTGGGTATCCTCACAGCAGGATCCTGACATACTCCAGCAATGTTGCAACTCCTCCAGGACCACTATCAGCACTCCTTCAGATGGGTAGATTCTGGGAGCTAACCCAGCCCAAGTTAACCTGAAACTCAGTTTGGGATTAATAGTCTCTACCAAAAATCTCCCACAAGTAGATGACAGTCTTTCTTCTGGGTATCAAGAAATCTGAGTGCAAACTCCACTTCCTCTGAGGTCTCCCAGGATCAGTTACAACTTGTCCCAATCGCCATGGAGTCCATCTCAGAGAGAGAGGCCACATTTCCTGCTTCCCCATTCCATTTAGAATTCTCCAACCCTTCCTGCTAGGTCTCCTAAATAATAATTTAGTGAACTTCCTCACAATACTTTTCATGACCTTGTTTATTCTTTTGCAAAGAATACAGCCCTTATAAATCTGCTTTGCTATGTCATAAATTCCAATACATCAAACATCCTGAGTATAATTTCACATATACCTTGGACCTTTAACACAGATTTATTAATCATTTCCCTCCCATCAGGGAATATCTATCTCCCTCCCATAGAAGGTTCCACTCCCACTTCCTTTTTCCTCTTGTTCCTTTGAGAAAGAGGAAGGGGGTTTTATTTCAATTGGGAGGGTAGGTATCAGGGCCATTAACTTTTCCTTAGATTGCTTTAAAAGAGCAACCTCTTAACTTCTTTGTCTGCTAGTCTGTTTCCTCTGGCCTCAAAGGTGTCTAATATTTTGGTGTCCATTAACATGGACCACAGCAATCTCTTTTGGTAACAAACTTTCTAGGACTCTTTTCAGTAATTCGCAGTATACTAGTTCTTTGCCCTGACTATTTATCATCCCTCTTTCCTTCCAGATTTTTCCAAATATGTGCACTACTCTGAAAGTATACTTTGAACCAGTGTAGATGCCAAGCATCTCAGTGCATACAATTTAAGGCATACAATTCACATGTTTGTGCTGATCAGCTATTGGGCAGCCACCCACTTTCTACCATGGTATGATTCCCATCAGTGATTGCATATCCATTATGCCTTTTACTTCTACAACTCTAGATGACCCATCTATAAAAAGGTATCTCCTTTCTATAAGTGGAAATTCTTGCAAATCTTCCCTATCTTTAGTTTGATAAGTTATTAAGTCTAAACAATCATGCCCAATTTGCTCACTATCTATTTGGAATGGAGCCATTCCAATGAAAATAGGCAGGGTTTAAACAGTTCTACACAATTAATACCAGATCATCTTTTTCCAAAAGGATTGCCTCATAGTTTAAGATTCTAGAATTGGTCAACCACCTCCCCACCTTTTGACTTAAAATAGTCCTTACTTGATGAGGGGTGCTAACAATGCTCCCTTGAATGTTAATTTCCTACTTTCTTCAACCAGCAAAGCAGTGGCCACTATGGCTTAGTTAAATTCAGGCCTTCCTCTAGCCACTGGATCTAATAGTTTTTGTGTGTGTGTGTGTGTGTGTGTTTGTTTGTTTGTTTGTTTTTAAGCCCTTACCTTCTACCTTAGAATCAATACTATATATTGGTTCCAAGGCAGAAGAGTGGTAAGGACTAGGCAAAGGGGGTTAAGTGACTTGCCCATAGCTAGGAATTATCTGAGGTCAGATTTGAATCTAGGTCCTCCCATCTTTAAGCCACCCAGTTGCCCCAGATCTAATAGTTTTGACAATAAGGCTACCATTCTCCTTTGTCCTCCCCATACCCGGACCAACACTCCCAGGGCTGCCCTATTTCCCATATTTATAAAGAAATGGTATGGTTTTTGTAGAGAAGGGAGCACCAACACTGGAGATTTGATCAGTAATTGTTTGATCTCTTTCACATTTTCTTTTTCTTTTTCATCCCAGATCAAGAGGTTAGGCTCTCCCTCTGGTAATTTCAAATATAATGGTTTGCTTAACTGAGCATATGAGTTTATCCATATCTGACAATAACCTACTATCATCAGAAATTTCCTTATTTCCTTCTTAGTCTTTGGGAGAGGCCATTGTAGTATTCCCTTGATTACATATCAAGATCCAATCTCCTTTTTTCCAGGACTTATCTAGTGGCCCAAATATTTAAACTCCTTTTCTGCATACTGTGATTTGGACTTTGATATCCTCAAGCCTTTGTTCCCTAAAAAATTTAACAATTCATTGGTGACAGTTGCCACTTCCATTCTTTTTTATCTAGTGATTTGTAGCAGATCATCAAAGTACTGCAAAAGACTTAGGCCAGTGGGTAGTTCCAGTTTCTTCAGGAGTTGTTTCAATATTTGACCAAATAGATTTGGGGATTCCATAAATCCTTATGGAAGCATTGTCCATGGAAAGGCTGTTTCCTTCCTGTATTTGGATCTTCCTTTTGGAAAGCAAATTGATTTCTACTCTTTGGGTCTAATGGGCAGGCCCAGAATGCATCTTTCAGGTCTGTCACACTGAACCATTCACACCTAAAGGTACTAAGTAAAGTATATGGATCAGGGACAACAGGATGTTTAATTTCCTCTATTTTATTTATTGCCCTTGAATTCTGTATTAATCTGTAGGAGTCATCAGATTTGGGGAATGTTGTGAAAAGACATAGAGGGTTCTATAAGGCCATTTTGGGTACTGTCTTACTCTTACCACTTCTGATGAATGCCTCAAGGTTATTTTGATAGGGGCAATTTGTAGTCATCCTTCCCCCCCACCCCATTCCTTTCCCTTGCCCAAAATGAGGGGTCAATTTCTTTCTTATCTTCTATCCTTAAGATTTGCATCTTAATGACAATTTTCCTTTTTTGTACTTCAAGTCTCAAACCAAATTTAATAATTTAATCCCTCCTAAAGAAATTGACTCCCACTTTGGGGGTATATAACATTTTCTCATTTACTTCTTTCTGATTATATTCTAATTTAGTTAATTCTGTGGTACAGGGAAAATTTCTCACTTAACTCCTACAACCTTCAATTTATCTTTTGTTAGTGCCACTCCAGATGGAATGATTGATAGGGAGGACTTGGGTGACTCCTGTATTTTCAAAGAAAATTACCTCCTCCCTATTTGGTCTCACCCTTAAATTTATCAAGGATTCCTGGCAGTGGGCCATAAAAAAAGAACCCTTGACTTCACTAAACCTCCAATTCTATCAAGGAGAGCACCTTGGTCTCTTTCTCATCCACTAGACAATATCTATGCACATGTCCCAGTTTTCTACACTTGAAGCAAGTGAGGGGTTTTCTTTCTTGTTTTTCCCTCTTATTTCCCATTTGTCCTGATCCCCATCATTCAGGGCTCTTGAACCCTCTAGGTTCCCTGATACCTTTGGTTTGAGCCCCAAGATGGATTATTAACCCTCCTTCCACTATTATTTTCCTATTTTTTTCATGATTTCATTAACAGTGAGCACCATAATCTTATCTTTTTGCTTTTGTTTCTCAGCCTCCCTTTGTACAAATCCCTTTTATGACTCTCTGAGAAGTTTTTCTAGGGACTTATTGCCCCATCCCTCTGTCTTTATTAAATTTTTATTAATATCAGGCCAAACCTTGGTCACAAAATTTAATTTAAGGAGTACCTATGCAAACTGACTCTCAGTTTCCATGCCCCCATTCCCATGCATTTGTTATTTCAATCTCTCCAAAAAGGAGGAGTCGGGAATTCATCTTTCCCCTGTTGTACTTCAAATGCTTTATTCAAATTCTGGTTCCTAGAAACTGTATTTTTAATTCCTTATATGATCAGTTCTCTCAGATCCTCAATATTATTTCTGTTATTCTCCTGTTGTCCCAATTGGGATCAGTAGTGGGAAATTTCAAAACAGCAGAAACAATCAATCTTTCTTGGCAGCCTGTTTCCCCAGAAAACAAGATATTCATTATTCCCTCCAAGAATAGAGGCTGAGTCCTAGAAATTGATCAAATTGCTCTTTTAGCCCTATCAGATCTTCTAGTAGGGACTTTATTTCTCTTTTTAAAGTTTTCTAATTTTCTGGAAGAGGCAAAGCCAAGATGGTGGCTTAGTAGCAGTGAAAGCTGAAAGCACTCTGACAATCCTTCCAAACCAATCTTTAAAAAGTGCCTCAAAACAACAGGAGTCAAAAATCAACAGCAAGATGGAGTGAGCGGACTCTCCTGCTGTACGCAGCCTGAAAGATAGGCAGAAAGAGTTGATTTTCACAGGATGGAGGGGAACTGGAAGCAAAACTGCTGGCCAATCACCATCACCCCCTACCTACTATGGCAGATTCTGGGCATAGGTCAACTTGGAATCCCAGGACACTGGCTACATCAGCAAAAGAGCACCTCAGACCCACCCCTTGAAGTCCCAGGTCCTGGCGTCAGCCCTGCAGTGAGAACCAGAAGTCCATCACACTGGGCCCTTTCAAGCCTGCACTTCTGGGGTGAAGACCTAGCCCCAGGGCAAAATAGTTCACAGTTCTGATCCCTGCAAGCCAGCAACAAAAGAAAAAGAATCAGCAGCTTTCAGAATTCCCAGTCCACAGGCAAAAAAAAAAAAAAAGGCTAGGAAAATGAGCAAACAGCAAAAGAAACTCCTAACCCTAACCCTAAATAATTCCTTTGGCAACAAAGAGCAAAGCACAGAATCAACAGGGGATGGGAGATCCTAGCAATCACACATAAAACTTCAAGGAGAAATAGAAATTGGTCTCAAGCACTGGAAGAACTCAAAAAGGAGTTAAAAATAAAAAAAGACAGATTGAAGCAAAATGGGAAAAAGAAATTAAAGTTATGTAAAAAGAAAATAACAGCTTAAAAAGCAAAATTGGTCAACTGGAAAAAGAGGCACAAAAATCCAATGAAGAAAAGAGTTCTTTGTAAAGTAGATTGTACCAAATACAAAAGAAGGATCAAAAAATCATGCAAGAAATTTGGTCTTTAAAAATTTCTAACTTCTGAACTGGTAAGAGGGGCATCCATACACCCAATACTACCCCCTCCCAGGAGAACCTCCCTTAATGGGAAAATTTCCTCATTTGTCTTTTTCCAAGCAATCTCTTCTTTAGGAAATGGGAGCTGCTGAATATATTTAGTCAATTATTCTAATTCTCTTTGGAGGAGTCCATAAGGCCCCCTTTCCATTTTCTTCCTGAGCCAATGGGACACTTGGAACAGGGACTACCCCTCTCCCCACTCTTTCATCTAGTCCCCCCACTGGTGATGGGATATATGGTAGTGGTAAGCCCTCCAGGGGGTCCCATTTGGTACCCTCTTCTTTCTTTTCAGATTCTTCATCTGTGAGGGGGAAGAGTTCAGTACTAAGTAATCACAGCCTGGCATATTTTTCTTCCTCAGTCATAAGGCTTTTTATATTAACATATAAATTTAAAAACTGACACACTCAATCCTCAGAAGACCTGAACTTTGGCCAAAAGACTGAGTCTCTTTATAGGGGCTCTCTGGTCCACACTTGGCAACAATATTTAATCATTTTCTTTTTACTCTTTCCTTTATATGTTTCAGTCAGCTCCCTTTAGGCTATCTTTAGGAACCTCGGGGAGAGAATTCTTTCCTTTTCCTGATTCTCGGGATTCATTGTTTCCCATCGCATGTGACTCTAACCAGCAACTTACAGGTGAGTATAGATTCAAACCACTTCTCACCAACTGGGTCTACGGTCTTTAATCACTTGATCCCAGGTCTACCACCAGACCCTATGACCACCCAAGTATTACTTAATAGCCTTTTCTTACCTCGGTCAGTGCACACAGACTTACATGGTCACCTCAGAAAAAACAAACTCTCCCCAAGTAGCTCGTCTTTCTTTCCTGCAACATTTATGACATTTTTTACTAAGTCCCTTTGGTCTCATCAGGAGTCAGGATCCTTGGACTCCACAGCCAGTCAGCTGCCAATAATGATTCAGCAGGATGTTCTGCCTATGGGTGTTGGAACCCAGAGGGTCCTGAGGCCCCCTCAGGTTCCAGTTGAGAGGAACAACCACCTACACAAAACAAATCTTAAACTCAGCATTAATGTGGCAAAGGATATTTTATCTCATCCTCAAGAGAATGGGTACTCACAAGCCGGTGTTACAGCCAACAAGCAAATACAAAGTATGGGAGCATGCAGGCTCCTTTTATCCTAGTCCCTAATGCAAATCAGGCCCTTGTTCACCATTGGCCAGTTACTAGAGAGTTCCAATCAAGTTGGGAGGGCCACCTCATTGGAAGGGGGAATTTACAATGTCTCATTACCCTAATTATCCATATGAGTTTTAACCAATCAAAGTGAAAGCAAATTCACCTCTTAGTCTCTTAAAGGAATGACCTATCATTGTGTTCCTCATCATGTCCTGCTGATGTGGATGTGGGGAAATGGGACTTAATCTAGGATGTGGCCTTATCTCTTTACATTTCTACTCCATTTCAGGGTACTTGTGAGAGGAGTCCATCATCTTGTTATCTCTCATGTCTCACAATTAGGGAAATAAAAAGTACTTCCTTGAACTAAGAGTCCTGTTGAGACCTTGAAAATAAATTTTTAGAAGATCCTGTTCAGTGATTTTCTTCCAGTCTGTTCAGAAGCACATGAATAGGAGTAGAGGCATAAAAGTGAGAATAATCCAAGCTTGCTATATGACAAGGAATTATCAGCAGTAGAATAAGGGGGTAAGAGATTTGGGTAGAAAAGATAGTGTAGAGTTGAAATGATCCACCAAGACTTTAAGATAGAGAAGGTAACAGTATAGCTAGTATAGGGATGATGGCCTGAGAAAGGATACAGGGATTAGAGAGCTTGATGAGGATGAAGAACAAGTAAGGCAAAGGAGGAAATAAAATTAAGATTAGATAAAGGAATTTCAGAATTCATGAACATGAAAATAAAACATTTGGGGATATAGGTTTAAATAATAATTCCCATGAGGTGGCTACTTTGTCCAGATTTAAACTATCTCTGATAAAGTTAACATCTAGGCCTCCCAACTCTAAAGTTTTATGAATACATTTAATTTGATACTACGAGTCTTCTGCAGTCGTAGAACCTGAATCAAGTGCTTGAAGTACAGTTATTCATATCAGAGAGGATGGTTTTCTTAAGGTTGGTACTTATTGTGGGTCTTTCATTTTTTTTAAACTATTCATGTTTAAATTAATTTTTCTTTTCAGTTCCAGATTTTCTCCCCTTTACCCCTTTATTCCCACCCATTCAAGAAATATAATACCCATATACATATGAAGTCATGCAGAACACATTTCCATGTTAGACATGTTGCAAAAAAAATTTTAAAGCAAAAAAAAATAAAGGAAGTGAAAGAAAGGTCTTCATTCTTCCCTCTGAATCCATCAGTTCTCTATCTGGAGGTAGATGGCATTTTTTCATTATGGGTCCTTTGGAAATGTTGTAGATCATTGTATTGTACAGAATAGCTAAGTCTTTCACCATTGACTGTTGTTACAATATAGTTCTTACTGTGTACAATGGTCCTGTTCACTTCATTTTGTATCCACTCAGATAAGTATTCTCAAGTTTTTCTGAAACCATTCTCTTTGTCATTTCTTACAGCACAATATTATTTCATCACAATCATTTACCACAACTTGTTCAGCAATATTTTTAATTTTCTAATTCTCAGTCTTATATTTCATATGGTCTTACAAGCATGCATTTGACAAAATATAGCTTTCAAATAGTATGCAGTAACCCTACAGCTTATCTTTTAGGTAGCTGAAAATAAAAAAAAAAACTCAACAGAATATAAAGCTGCTTTGCAGAGATTACTGATTTCACCTCCACTCTGAACTGTCCTAACAATTTGCAACATTTGTCTGCTTGGTAGTAGTCAGTGATTGCTCTTTTCAAAAGCCCTGCAGTAGTCAGTGGATATTATTCCCAGTGCCACCATTCAAGTCTAATCTCTGATGGATCTCCTGACCTCTCAACCTCTCAGGGTTAGTTTTAGTTGTAGATATGTCCACCTCTCGATATTTATTCACCTTAATTCAGGAAAGATCAAACACAAAAGTATAAGCTCAAACCTAGATTCAGGCTGACCTAGGCAACACTTTAGATGTATTATTAAGGCCAAGCTGGGGTAGAAATCAGAGTAAGTGGTCTCTTGCTCACTCTGATTCTTAGATCAATCTCAAAATAATCCTGGCATGATTTACAGTTGGAGGGAAAGAGAGAGATAGAGAGGCAAAGCAGTCCCTTTCTAAAGAAAATTTTGAAATATTTATTTAGAATATTTTTACATGGTTACATGATTCATGTTTTTTCCCACCTCTCTTCCCTCCCCCTTCCAGAGATGACAAGCAATTCTACTGGGTTATACATGTATCATTGTTGAAAACCTATTTCCATGTTATTCATATTTGCAGTAGAGTGATCTTTTAACATTAAAACCCTAATCATATCCCCATTGAACTTCGTAAATAATCATGTTTTTCTTCTGCATTTCTGCTCCCACGGTTATTTCTCTGGATGTGGATAGCGTTCTTTCTCATAAATTCCTCTGGATTGTCCTGGATCATGTAGTATACAGAATTGGGGGATATAGTTTTTTTCTAAGATCCAGTCAACTACCTCTCTCCTCAAGATTCTAAAAGCCTAACTGCTTTTGGAACTCAGCCAAAGCTAGAAAAAAACTATATCCCCCAATTCTGTATACTACAATCATTGCATTGCTACTAGTAGAAAAGTATGTTACATTCAATTGTGCCATAATCAGTCAGTCTCTGTGTACAATGTTCTTCTGGCTCTGCTCCTTTCACTCTGAATCAATTCCTGGAGGTCTTTCCAGTTCACATGAAATTCCGCCAGTTCATCATTCCTTTTAGCACCATAGTATTCCATCACCATTAGATACCACAGTTTGTTTAGCCATTCCTCAATCGAAGGGCATCTCCTCATTTTCCAATTTTTTTGCCACCACAAAGAGCGAAACTATAAATATTTTTGTACAAGTATTTTTCCTTGTCATCTCTTTGGGGTACAAACCCAGCAGTGGTATGACTGGATCAAAGGATAGGCATTCTTTTAAAGCCCTTTGGGCATAGTTCCAAATTGCCTTCCAGAATGGTTGGATTAATTCACAACTCCACCAGCAGTGTATTAGTGTCCCAATTTTGCCACATCCCCTCAACATTTATCACTTTCTTTTGCTGCCATATTGGCCAATGGCAGTCCCTATTAAACATCCCCCAAGGCATCAGTTTATTCATGTCCACTGCCGCCAAGGGGACTCTGTTATCTCAAAGTTGGAGCCCTAAATTTAGCCCTGAGTCCTACTTGGCTAGAAGCAGGATCTGTTGATAGGAATCAGCATGTCTCTCTGTGTAGCAGAAGTTCTTAACTTGTGTATGTGTGTGTTTGTGTGTGTATATTGGGTCCAGTATTATGTTAGTAGGGGCAGCTGGGTGGCTCAGTGGATTGAGAGCCAGGCCTAGAGACTGGAGGTCCTAGGTTCAAGTCCGGCCTCAGACACTTCCAGCTGTGTGACCTTGGGCAAGTCACTTGACCCCTATCGCCCATCCTTACCACTCCTGGACTAAGGACGGTCCCTAGCCCAGATGAAAAAGGAGGAGGGTTGGGCGTGGGGCTAGCAACCCCACCCTGTAAAAACTACATCTGCTAAAGAAACTGCAACCTAAAGTAGGGGCAGCTGGGCTAGCTCAGTGGATTGAGAGCCAGGCCTAGAGACGAAAGGTCCTAGGTTCAAGTCCGGGCTCAGACACTTCCCAGCTGGGTGACCCTGAGCGACCCATTGCCTACTGGTTGTGGCCCTATGCTCCTAGAATGGAGTCCCAGGATAAAAAAAAAATTTATGTTAGTAGAGCTTTAATAGACAGCTTTCTGTGGGGAAAAAAATTATTGTTGTATAGTTGATTAGTCATGTCTGATTCTTCATGACCCCTGAGAGTCACAACCCCCTCAGAGGACTTTAAGTCCTCTCCATCACTCTGTCCACTGTTTCACCTAGCTGCCTCAGGGGAAACAAATAAATACATTACTGTTGTTGAATGCTTTCAGTCCTGTGGACTTTTCATGACCTCATTTGGGATTTTCTTGGCAGATACTGGAATGATTTGCCATTTCCTTCTCCAGCTCATTTTATAGATGAGGAAACTGAGGCAAACAGGATTAAGTGACTTGCCCAGGGTCACACAGTAGTTGTCTGAGGTCAGATTTTTTTTTTAGTCTTCTGACTTAAAGACCTGAGACTATCCACTGCACACACATAGCTGCCCCTCTCCATCTCTGTTTCTTGGTCTCTCTATACATACGTAAATGTTTGACTTAGTTTTATGTTTAATCTGTATTATTAACATTGTTCTTCACTACTTCCTTAAGTCTAAATAATCATAAAAACAAATCAAGTCCTGATTTGTAGTGTTTATTGGCTTCTGAGACATAAATAAACCCTGGTTGGAGCTGTCTCCAACACATTTGTAGAATGGTGAGGTCTGTACATCCCTTTTCAAAATTTTCTTTAAAATATAAATAGTAAGAAATGCTAGAATTCAGCTAGATTTTAAGGAAAATAAAGATAATTTTTTCCATCTAAGTTCATGTAGCCCCTGACTTCAAGTTAAGAGCCCCTGCCAGAAATAATGTAAGCTGATACAATAGTGTTGTATTCCTCCCATTGCTAAGCACAAATAGATAGAAATTGTCGATTCATTCAATTTGGTTTTAAAAAATCAATTGGAAAGCATTCCTGCCAGAAGAGTAGCTTATACAACATGTACGTTTAAAAAGGGTAGAGAGTTAAGAGAAAATGAGAGAATGGAGGACTCTGGGAAAACTGACAAGGGAGAAACCAGTAACTGATTGGAGAAGGAAAGATACATTAAGGCAGTAGATCAGATCAGATCCTTGGAGTAAGATAAGGAATCTGAAAATCAAGACTGAAATCAGCATTACATTCTAGTTATGATGGAAGAAGAGGAGGCAGTGACTTGGTGCAAATGATTTGAAGAAGAAATAAAATGTTATGGTGAGGGAACAGTTTGCCTGGAATATAGAGTGCATGAAGGAAAGTAATGTGAATAAATCTGGAAAAGTAGCCTTAGAGGCAGATCCTGAAGGGTTATAAGAGAGAGTCTGCATTTTGTTCAGATGCAAGTTGCTGTCACTAGAGCTTCTTGAACACATTAATGATGTGGTCAGACTCATGCTTTTGTAATATCCACAGCTATGTGGAGGATAGATTGAAGAGGGGAGATTCCTTTCCTACTAATTCCCTAATATGTAAGTTATTCCATCCCCCAGGATATAGGAGAATACTCGAGGGATAGAGAAAGGTAAAATGAAATAGACATAGTTTGATAGGTATGGCATTGAATAAGTAAATTAATTTAGGTAGGATTGTCATTTTTATTATATTAGCTTGAACTACCCATGAGTAATTATTGTTTTTTCCAATTGTTTAGATATAATTTTATTTGTGTGAAAAGTGTTTTGTAGTTGTGTTTCTATAATTCCTGTGTTTGTCTTGACAGATAGATTCCCAAATATTTTTTATTTTTTAGTAGCTAGAAAGAGTTAATTAGTCATGAGGAAAACCAAGAGACTCTCATTTTCTCACCAAAGTCCTGAGCCAGGTTTCATTATTTCTTTTCTAAATTAAAAAACAAATCAGTGATAACATCTTATTTTTATCCAACAGCTTCTCACAAGAACCAAAAAAACTCTATTATAAAGTACTTTCATTACAACTTGAATTATTGTTAAATTATTAATAGAATAAAGAGGGACATATCCTTATGTTTTGGCCAGTATGGTCATAACATTTTTGTATTTCAACTGAGTTTTTGTTGCCTTAAAGTACAATGCAAGTATTAGTTGTCATTATTTCTCTTTTGGCTCTGCTTTCTTCACTTTTGCATTACTTCGTACCAGTCTTTCCCATGTTTCCTTGAATTGTTCGTTGTCATCATTCCTTGCCATTATAGTCATTTTGATCACAGTTTCAGAAATGATAAAATACAAGGTTGGAAGGGACCTCAGAGGCTACTAAGACAAGTTACTAGCTCTGTGACCCTCGGCAAGTCACTTAACTCCCACTGCCTAGCCCTTACTGCTCTTCTGCCTTGGAACCAATACATAGTATTGATTCTGAGACAGAAAGTAAAGGTTGAAAAAGAAAATGAAGGCGAAACAACTTCTTGTTCAAAGTTCTGGTTTGACTACTTGGCTACATGGTGCTAGAAAGTTGCTTTACTTCTCTGAGATAAAAGTTTTCCTTATTCATAATAGTTTTACCTCTTTAATTCTATCTAATAAGCATTGATTGAGCAGATTAAGATCATATCGCTTTTCTCATCATGTACTCAAGTTCACTAAACCCACTAGATTTTTTCAATTTGAACTAGTCTAGCCAATTTGGACTTTTAAAAGTTTTAAAAACTCCAACATAAGGCATTACATATATCTTGATTACCCTTCTTCTGACTCGATTCGGCCCATTGCTGTCACCTGTCAAGATCTTTTTTTCAATCCCAATTAATTACTTGAAGTATCAAATTATTTGATCTCCTTGCAGTCCAAGGGGATTTCCAAAGTCTTTTCCAGCACTACTATTCAAAAGTGTTGATTCTTTAGGAGTTCAGCTTTCCTAATGAACCAGTTCTCTCAACCTTACACTGCTACTGGAAAAATCATAGCTTTAACTTTTGTTAGCAAAGTGCTGTTTCTGCTTTTTAATATTCTTTCAAGGTTTGTCATAACTTTACTTCCAAAGTTCAAGAGACTTTTGATTTCACAGCTACAGTCACCATCTGCAGTGATCTTTGAGCCCCAGAATAACAATAAGCATGACAATCTAAGTGAAATGGGTAAATATTTACAAAAATATAAATTGCCTAGATGAATAAAATGTAAAATAGAATACTTAAATAATCCCATCTCAGAAAAAGAAACTGAATAAACCATCAATGAACTCCCCCAGGAAAAAATCCCCAGGGCTAGATGGATTCATAAGTGAATTCTATCAAAGATTTAAAGAATGACTAATCTCAATGCTATGCAAACTATATGACAAAATAAGCAAAGGAGTCTTACCAAATTCTTTTTATGACACAAACTTATACCCAAGCCAAGAAGACCAAAAACAGAGAAAGAAAATTATAGACCAATCTCCTTAATAAACATAGATGCATAAATCTTAAATTAAATACTAGCAAAGAGACTACAGCAATATATTACAAGGATTTATGGTTTAACATTAGGAAAACCATCCACATAATTGACCATATCAGTAACCAAACAGAAATCACGTAATCATCTCAATAGATGCAGAAAAGGCCTTTGACAAAATACAACACCCATTCCTGTTGAAAATATTAGAAAGCATAGGAATAAAAGAGCCTTCCCTCGAAATAATAAGTAATATCTATTTAAAACCATCAGCAAGTATCATTTGCAATGGGGACAAATTGGCTGCCTTTCCAGTAAGATCAGGAGTGAGGCAAGGATGCCCATTGTCACTACTATTAATATTACGTACAAGAAATGTTAGCAGTAACAATTGGAGAAGAAAAAGAAATTGAAGGGATTAAAGTAGGCATGAGGAGACTATCACTCTTTTTTTATTTTAAACATTTATTAATATTTATATTTTAGAAAAGTTAACATGGTTACATGATTTATACTCTTACTTTCCCCTTCACCTCCCAACCTCCCCCCTTCCCTGATCAATATGCATTTCCACTGGTTTTAACATGTGTCATTAATCAAGACCTATTTCCAAATTGTTGGTAGTTGCATTGGTGTGGTACTTTCGATCCCCAATCATGTCCTCATCAACCCATGTATTCAAGCAGTTGATTTTCTTCTGTGTTTCCTCTCCTGCTGTTCTTCCTCTGAATGCGGGTAGCTTTCTTTTCCATAAATCCCTCAGAATTGTCCTGGGTCATTGCATTGCTGCTAGTACAGAAGTCCATTACATTCTATTTTACCACAGTATATCAGTCTCTGTGTACAGTGTTCGTCTGGCTCTGCTCCTTTCACTCTGCATCAATTCCTGGAGGTCTTTCCAGTTCACATGGAATTCCTCCAGTTTATTATTCCTTTTAGCACAATAGTATTCCATCACCAGCATATACCACAATTTGTTCAGCCATTCCCCAATTGAAGGGAATGCCCTCATTTTCCAGTTTTTTGCCACCACAAAAAGCGCAGATATAAATATTTTCGTGCAAGTCTGTTTATCTATGATCTCTTTGGAGGTACAACCCCAACAATGACATGGCTGGATCAAAGGGCAGGCACTCTTTTAGAGCCCTTTGAGCATAGATCCAAATTGCCATCCAGAATGGTTGGATCATTTCACAGGTCTACCAGCAATGCATTAATGTCCCAATTTTGCCACATCCCCCCCCCAATTTTGCTCTCCCCTTCTTTCATTTTAGCCATTCTGCTAGGTGTAAGGTGATACCTCAGAGTTGTTTTGATTTGCATTTCTCTAATTATTAGAGATTTAGAACACTTTCTCATGTACTTATTGATAGTTTTGATTTCTTTATCTGAAAATTGCCTATTCATGTCTCTTGCCCATTTATCAATTGGGGAATGGCTTGATTTTTTATACAATTGATTTAACTCCTTATATATTTGAGTATTTAGACCATTGTCAGAGTTTTTTGTTATAAAGATTTTTTCCCAGTTTGTTGTTTCCCTTTTGATCTTGGCTACATTGTTTTGGTTTATACAAAAGCTTTTTAGTTTTATATAATCAAAACAATTTATTTTACATTTTGTAATTTTCTCTAACTCTTGCTTGGTTTTAAAATCTTTCCTTTCCCAGAGATCTGACAAGTATACTATTCTGTGTTCACTTAACTTATTTATAGTTTCCCTCTTTTTATTCAAGTCATTCACCCATTCTGAATTTACCTTGGTGTAGGGTGTGAGATGTTGATCTAAACCTAATCTCTCCCATATTGTTTTCCAAATTTCCCAGCAGTTTTTGTCAAATAGTGGATTTTTGTCCCCAAAGTTGGGCTCTTTGGGTTTATCATATACTGTCTTGCTGACGTTACTTACTCCAAGTCTATTCCACTGATCCTCCCTTCTGTCTCTTAGCCAGTACCATATTGTTTTGATGACTGCTGCTTTATAGTACAGTTTAATATCTGGTACTTCTAGGCCCCCTTCCTTCACATTTTTTTTCATTATTTCCCTTGATATTCTTGATCTTTTGTTATTCCAAATGAACTTTGTTATAGTTTTCCCTAATTCAGTGAAAAAGTTTTTTAGTAGTTTGATAGGTATGGCACTAAATAGGTAAATTAATTTGGGTAGAATGGTCATTTTTATTATTTTAGCTCGTCCTACCCATGAGCACTCAATGTTTTTCCAATTGTTTAGATCTAGTTTTAATCGTTTGGAAAGTGTTTTGTAGTTGTTTTCATATAATTCCTGTGTTTGTTTTGGTAGATAGATTCCTAAGTATTTTATATTATCTAGGGTGATTTTAAATGGTGTTTCTCTTTCTACCTCTTGCTGCTGTGATGTGTTGGAAATATATAGAAATGCTGATGATTTATGTGCATTTATTTTGTATCCTGAAACTTTGTTAAAGTTGTTGATTATTTGTACAAGCTTTTTAGTTGATTCTCTAGGATTTTTTAAGTAGACCATCATATCATCTGCAAAGAGTGATAGCTTAGTCTCCTAATTGCCTATTTTAATACCCTCAATTTCTTTTTCTTCTCTAATTGCTACTGCTAGTGTTTCTAGTACAATGTTAAATAATAGAGGAGATAATGGGCATCCTTGTTTCACTCCTGATCTTATTGGAAAGGCTTCTAATTTATCCCCATTGCATATGATGCTTGTTGATGGTTTTAGGTATATACTGTTTATTATTTTTAGGAAAAGTGCTTCTATTCCTATACTTTTCAGTGTTTTCAATAGGAATGGGTGCTGTATTTTGTCAAAGGCTTTTTCAGCATCTATTGAGATAATCATGTGATTTTTGTTTGTTAGTTTGTTGATATGGTCAATTATGTGAATGGTTTTCCTAATGTTGAACCATCCTTGCATTCCTGGTATAAATCCCACCTCATCATGGTGGATGATCCTCTTGATCACTTGCTGGAGTCTCTTTGCTAGTATTCTATTTAGGATTTTTGCATCTATGTTCATTAGGGAGATTGGTCTGTAGTTTTCTTTCCGTTTTTGATCTACCTGGCTTTGGAATCAGTACCATATTTGTGTCATAAAAAGAATTTGGTAGGACTCCTTCTTTGCTTATTATATCAAATAATTTATGTAGTATTGGGATTAGTTGTTCTTTGAATGTCTGATAGAATTCACTTGTGAATCCATCAGGCCCTGGCAATTTTTTCTTAGGGAGTTCTTTGATGGCTTGTTCAATTTCTTTTTCTGATATGGGATTATTTAGGTATTCTATTTCTTCTGCTGTTAATCTAGGCAATTTATATTTTTGTAAATATTCATCCATATCTCTTAGATTGCTATATTTATTGCCATATAATTGGGCGAAATAGTTTTTAATGATTGCCTTAATTTCCCCTTCATTAGAGGTGAGGTCTCCCTTTTCATCTTTGATACTGTCAATTTGGTTTTCTTCTTTCCTTTTTTTTTATTAGATTGACCAGTACTTTGTCTATTTTATCTGTTTTTTCAAAATACCAGCTTCTAGTCTTATTTATTAATTCAATAGTTCTCTTTCGATTTTATTAAGTTCTCCCTTGATTTTTAGTATTTCTAATTTAGTTTTCATCTGGGGATTTTTAATTTGCTTGCTTTCTAATTTTTTTTTAATTTTTTTTTAAACCCTTGTACTTCGGTGTATTGTCTCATAGGTGGAAGATTGGTAAGGGTGGGCAATGGGGGTCAAGTGACTTGCCCAGGGTCACACAGCTGGGAAGTGGCTGAGGCCAGGTTTGAACCTAGGACCTCCTGTCTCTAGGCCTGACTCTCACTCCACTGAGCTACCCAGCTGTCCCCGCTTTCTAATTTTTTAAGTTGCATACCCAATTCGTTAATCTCTGCCCTACCTAGTTTGTTAATATATGCACTCAAGGATATAAGATTCCCCCTGAGTACTGCCTTGGCTGCATCCCACAGTTTGGTAGGATGTCTCATCATTGTCATTCTCTTCAATGAAATTGTTGATTGTTTCTATGATTTCTTCTTTGACTAGCTGGTTTTGGAGAATCATATTATTTGATTTCCAATTAGTTTTTGATTTGCCTGTCTAGGTGCCCTTACTAATTATTATTTTTATTGCATTATGATCTGAGAAGGTTATATTTATTATTTCTGCTCTTTTGCATTTGTTTGCAATGTTTCTATGCCCTATTACATGGTCAATCTTTGTGAATGTACCATGTGCAGCTGAAAAGAAGGTGTATTCCTTTTTGTCCCTATTTATTTTCTTTTAGTATGGAGTCCAAATTTCTATTAATTTCTGGTTTTTCAGGAAGACCAATGATTTTTAGATTGTCTCTTCTAGACCGGTTTTCTTGATCTATCAGTTTCTCATTGAGATATTTCATGTTTTCCTTCTATTTTATCTGTCTTTTGACTTTGTTTTATTTGTTCTTGCTGTCTTGATAGATCATTGGCTTCTACTTGCCCAATTCTTGTCTTTAGAGACTGGTTTTCTGCTATAAGCTTTATATTTTCCTTTTCAGTTTGATCTGACCTGTTTTCCAGCTGTTTGATTTTGGTCTCCAATTTGCTTATTAATTTTTTTGATTTGGGGGCATCTTTTTCTAATTGCCCAATTCTAGCCTTTAGAGACTGGTTTTCGGCTACAATCTTTTGGTTTTCCTTTTCAATCTGGTCATTTCTGGTCTTTGATTTACTTGCCTCACTTTCCAATTGTGAAATTCTGCCTTTCAAACTGTTATTTTCTTGCCAGATCTCTTCCATCTTTCTCATGATCTCAGATCTGAACTCTTCAAGACCTTGTGACCCATTTTCATTGTTTTGGGAAGGTTTGGATTGTTTGTTCTGGAACAAGCCTCCTGGTGGTCTCCTTGCTCGTTCTTCTGCCTGAAGCTCCTTTAACAGTCTCAGGGAGCTGCTTCCGCTGTCAAGCACCTCTCTGCACTGGGTCCCCACTTACGGTCCTCTCCTGCACTCAGAATCAGCCCCTTCATCTGCGCCCTAGTCCTCGCTTTAATCTGTGCCTCAGCACATGCCTGTGTCAGCCCCTTCGCCTGCGCCTGGGTCAGGGTCTGCGCTCAGGGTCTGCGCTCAGAGTCTGCGAGTTCCTCAGCCTCCTTGCGTGTCCCAAGTCTTGCTGCTCCCAGGAACAAGCCCTGGTGAGCTGCCAATGACCCAATGGGTGCCCCAAACCTGCTCCGACTCCTGTGTGCTGGCTTTGGCGGTGTAGGTGGTGTGGGGTGGGGGAGGGGTTTGCTCTGCTCGTGTTTTCGTGGGAGCTGTTTCACCCCTTTATAGCATGGAAATGCCCCGTTTCCACATACATGCGATGCTGCGTCCTGTTGTGGGGTCCCTTCTTTCCTCTGGATTTGTTTTTATGTCTTTTTGAGGAGTCCTATATGCGTGGGTTAGGAGAAGTCAAGCAGCTGCTTTTTACTTTGCCGCCATCTTAACCCGGAACTCCTCTTATGACTATCACTCTTGACAATTGATATAATGATATACTTAGAGAATCCTAGAAAATCAACTAAAAAGCTAGTGGAAATAATAATTAGCAAAGTTGCAGGATACAAAATAAACCCACATAAATCATGAGCATTTCTATATATTTCCAACAAAACTCAGCAGCAAGAGTTAGAAATAGAAACTCCATTTAAAATCATTCTAGAACAGCATTGGCAAACCTTTTTGAGATCACGTGCCCAAACTGCAACTTCAAGCTACCTGTGATCCCCTCACATTACTCCAAACAGTGGAGGGAGGTAATGTTAACATTAAGCTGCTGGGCAGAGGGGGCATGGGAAAATTCCCTTAGGTGCTGTGGAAAGTGGGAATTGAGCAGTCCCCTCTGGCATGCTGGGGTACACATGCCATGCCTTCACCAACATAGTTCTACACTATATAAAATATTTGGGAATCTATCTGCCAAGACAAACACAGGAATTATATGAACAACAACTACAAACACTTTTCACATAAATAAAACTGGATATAAACAATTGGAAAAAACATTAATTGCTTATGGGTAGGCTGAGCTAATATAATAAAAATGACAGTTGTATCTAAATTAATTTACTTATTCAATGCCATACCTATCAAACTACCAAAAAACTTTTATAGAACTAGAAAACATAATAGTAAAATTCATCTGGAAGAATAAGAGATCAAGAATATCAAGGGAACTAATGGGAAAAAAATGTGATGGATGGTGTCCAAGCAATACCAGATCTTAAACTGTATTATATAAAGCAGCAATCATCAAAATGATCTGGTACTGGCTAAGAGATAGAAGGATGGATCAATGGAATACACTAGGGGTAAATGACCTCAGCAGTCTAGTGTTTGATAAATCCAAAGATCCCAGCTTTTGGGATAAGAACTCACTATCTGACAAAAACTGCTGGGAAAATTGGAAAAGAGTATGGCAAAAATTAGGTTTAGAATCTAAATATTGATCTAAACTTTAGATCAATATCTCATACCCTATACCAAAATAAGTTCAAAAAATGCATATGATTTAAACATAAAGAGTTATAGAAGTAAATTAGGTCGACATAGAATAGTATAACTGTCAGACCTATGGAGAAGAGAAGAATTTAAGACCAAACAAGAGGCAGAGAACATTAATTGATGTAAAATAAATAATGTTGATTATATTAAATTAAAACAATGTACAAACAAAAGCAATGCCACCAAGGTGAGAAGGGAAGCAACAAACTGGGGGAGGGGGGAATTTGTAATGAATTTCTTTGATAAAGGTCTAATTTCTCAAATATATAAAGAACTAAGTCAAATTTGTAAGAAACCAAGTCATTCTGCAATTGACAAATGGTCAAGGGATATGATTAGGCAGTTTTCAGGTGGAAAAAATTAAAACTAACAATAATCATATGAAAAAATGTTCTAAATCCTGATTAGCGAAATGCAAATCAAAACAACTCTAAGATACCATCTTATACCTCTTGGATTGACCAATATGACAGCAAAAGAAAATAATAAATGTTGGAGGGGATGGGGCAAAATTGGGACACTAAAGCATTGTTGGTGGAGTTGTGGATCAATCCAACTATCCTAGGAGGCAATTTGGAATTATGCCCAAATGGCTTTAAAAGAATACATTCCCTTTGATGCAGCAATACAACTACTAGGTTTATATCCCAAAGAGATAAAAAGAATGGGGATGGACACGTTTGTATAAAAATATTTGTAGCTGCACTTTTTGTAGTGGCAAAAAATTGGAAAATGAGGGGATGTCCCTCGATTGGAGAATGGCTGAACAAATTGTGGTATATGATGGCAAGGAATGATGAACTGCTTGATTTCTTTAAGAACTGAAAAGACCTACATGAATTGATACAGAATGAAATAAGCAGAACCAGGAGAACATTATACACAACATTGTTTGATGATCAAATGTGATAGATTTTGCTACTAATAGCAATGCAATGAACCAGGAAAATTCTGAGGGAGAAAAAAATGCTATCTACAGCTAGAGAAAGAACCGTTGGAGTAGAAATGCAAAAGAAATATGATTTATCACTTGTTTATATGGGTACAGAATTTGAGGTTTTCCTTCTAAAAGATTATTACAAAAATGATATGGAAATATGTTTTGAGTGACAATACATGTATAACACAGTGGAATTGTTTGTCAACTCTGGGAGTATTGAGAATGTGAAAAGGAAGGGAGACAACATGAATCATGTAACCATGGGAAAAATTTTTTTTTTAAAAAGAAGATTCTTCTTTACTTTCTGCCACCAAAGTTGGTATTGCCTGCAGATCTGAGATTGTTGATATTTCCCCTTGCAATCTTAATTCCAACTTTGGATTCATCCATCCTAGCATTCAACATGATGTACTTTTGCATATAAGTTAAATAAATAAAGTGACAATATACAGCTTTGCCATACTGTTTTTCCAATCTTAAACCAATCAGTTTGTACTCTAATTATTGCTTCTTTATCCTGCATACAATTTCCTCAGGAGACTAGTAAAATGATTGTACTCCCATCTCTTTGAGGATTTGCCACACAATTTGTTGTGATATACAGGGTCAAAGGTTTTCATGTAGTCAGTGAAGCAGAAGATGTTTTGCTGAAACTCTCCTGAGAATTTGAATTTCTCCATAATTAAACAGATGTTGGTAATTTGATCTGTAGTTATTCTACCTCTTTGAAAACCAGCCTGCATTTCCGGTAATTCTCAGTCCACATATTGCTGAAACCTAGCTTGCAGAATCTGAAGCATAACCTTGCTGGTGTGTGAAATGAATGCAATTGTTCAGTAATTTTGACATTCTTTGGCATTGCTTTTCATTAAGGATTGGAACATAAACTGATCTTTTCCAATCCAGTGACCACTGTTGATTTTTCCAAATTTGCTGTCATATTTAGTGCAATACTTTAACAGCACCATATGTTGGGATTTTGAACAGTTCAGTAGGAATTCTACCACTTACCCCAGCCTTATTGTTAACAATGCTTTCCCTAAGGTCCACTTGACTTCATTCTCTAGAATGTGTAGCTTGTAAGAAAACTCTCTTACAAAGGTAAATCAGAAAGGGAAACCCTGGGATATTTCTGAGGTTAGCCAAAAGTGTTAATTAACTAACCCTCAGAGCACACTAACTGACTCCGCAGGGATCCAATGGCTTTTCTCTTCTGGCTCCCTTCACCCTTACAAACGATTATCTGGCTGCATTTATTTTAACTAAAGTTGGTTTATTAACAAATCTTTAAAGGAAAGGATTAGGATAGAGGGAAGTTAGGATTTGGGTTTTCAGTCTCTGTCAGAGTTTGAGCTGAGCTCGGGCCTCACAGGTTTATGGAAGTTTCCTTTCTTCTAATCTGTACTATGCTAGCTTTTATAAGTTCAAAGTCTTTAGCAAGTAGACAGTGAGAGGAAAAAGATCTCTGACCTTCAGAGCTGGCTTGGCTTGTCTTCTTGGGCTAATGCCCCCCAAAACAGGTGTTACAGGTCAAGTAGCCCTTTCAAATCCTTTTAGTCGATGTTACAATCCACAGGAATCCAGGAAGAGATACAGTTGGGAAAACCCCAGGAATAGAGAGAGTTTCTATCCCCAGAGGCCAAGAGACCACCTTCTAGGCCCGAGGTCCAGGAAAGAGTCCTCCAGAGAGAGCAACTGTCATTCTCCTTTAGTCTTTCTCCCCTCCCCTTCCAACTGCCTTCCTTGTCAGTTTCCTTGCTCCAACCTTCTAGACCCTGTCTGTGCAATTTCCCCACAATATCGTCCCCTTTCACGCAATGAGCTAACCAGCTCAGTGACATGAACTATTTTACTTACCCTTATTTATCCTATGCTATTTGCTAAACTAACACCCCAAAATAATAAAAAGCTTTATCTACACTATGTTATTCTAGATTCCTAACTATCTACCCTTAGCTAAGACATTTTCTAGGAAAGGTTTGGGTTAGGAATTGGGGTTTACAAAATGAACACAGACATAATAACTATTTTTGCAATACAATAACATAATAAAAATCAATAATCACTAATATTTCTATCTTCTAGCTATGCAATCTAATACTAATAAAACAATTTCCTATTTTCTGTCATTATGCAAAACTAATTTAACTATAATATTTCCATTAACACAATTTCCAGCTAATGCTATGTGTAAATGGAATTAACTCTAGCCCATTCATAGTCAAAAATCTACTCATCCTAGGCATAGAAATTACGTCACCCTCACCTTGCTTAGTGAGGAGGGGAGACAAGTTACCCACACATGACAACAAGTAACAAATCAAGAATAAGGGACTGCCCTTTGGGCAGTCCAAATCAATGTAGAGACTGCCATTTGTCCATTTGAATTAGAGGTGGACCCACGGGAAGTGACCAAAGACAGTATCTCTTTAAGTAAGTTAGTTACTTCCTGTGGAGGCAGTTCCCGCTTTGAACTTGGTGCTGAAGGATCTCCTGAGACCACAGAACACTTACACTCTGTATTGTCACGTGGGTAAGTTAGGCTGACTTCCTTGGCCTGACTGGGCCGCTTCCAAACTCTGCCTATCTGGTTGCTGGGCCTTGTGGCTTGCAGCTTCATTTATTTAGCCTTTTAACCTTCTCTCTCTTCCAGGCCTGGCCTCTCCCTTTCTCTTTATTCTTATACTTTTACCTTCCTGATTGTAAATAAACTTATCTCAACCATATGCTGACTTGGGTCTGATTTAATTATGGAATCAATCTGAACTGTTGATTCCTGGCGGCCACGTTTTAAATACATATATCTATAAAATACCTAAATTTTCCCTCTTACAGCTATCACATATAACTTTCTTTAAAGATAGCTATTCTTTTACTCTAGTTTCAAATCTTATGGTTGCCCTATGTGCTAATCTAAACTATGTATTTAGTAACTCTTAAACTAGTTGCTAAACTGTTTCTCTAAGTTATACTAACTTCCCTATCTATTCTGTACATTCTTTGTTTTATACACCATGTACAAGGTATGAAACAGTATTTACAAACCCTTTAACTACTATATGTAAACCTGTTACATGTATTTTTATATATGTACAATTTTTTTACATCATTTATATACACTGTACAACAATTATGTTATTTCTTATACTCTGGTGTTAATCAAGCAGAAAAAATGTTTAGCTTTTCTGTTTGTATAAGACTTTATGCATTGTAACTAAATATTTACACATTTTGCATTTCTTTTCAGTCATGGACTCTCGTTTATTTACACAAAGTCAACAAATAGTTTTGAATTGTGTATGTGTTCTTTTGTATGTACTGTTGCATGAATACTTACATCTTTCTTCTTGACTCCTCTTCATTGTTGCCTGATAGTTCTCTTCATTTCTTCCAATCTATGTGTGTGTTGCATGTTTTTCCCTAATGTGTGAAGTTAATTTTTATTTTTATGCTATCATCATACTATCTTAAGTAATTGTACGGTTTATCATCTGTCCACTTCTTATATATACAAATTTACAAAGTTCAGACAGATTTTACTGTCTCTGTCATCAGTTCAAAGTTTTTTCTTCCGTCGTCTTGCTGCTTTTATTCTTTCTTGTCTTTTCCTCTGGGCTGGGTTTTTCTTAGTTTCTTTCGTTGTTTCCTCCCCTTTGTACGTATTTTTTGATAGTTGTCTATACTTGACTGTAGTCTGTACTTGCCTGATGATCTTTTCTTTTCTTGGAGTTGATTTCTGGAACTATGAGTTATTAGGACTTGTTTCTACTGTTTCTAATTGATGTTCATTCTCCGCACTTTGTTTATCACTTTAAGTTTGACTGTGATTTCATTTGTGGTGTAAGGCTTGTAAAGTTTTGTGTGGGAACAATGGATCCATGAATTCTTTTCTGCTACCTTGATTGATGTCGGAATAGTTAATAAAACTTAAAATGGACCAACCCACTTTGTGTCTGTAGCTGACTTTTTGCTAAAATTTCTTAAATTTACTTTATCTCTTGGTTTGATATTATGTAATGAATAATCCAAAGGTGTAGCTTGTTGGATCATACCCATTTTATGTAGTTCTTTTATTTTTGTTCACAAGGCTTGTATGTATGATGCCAAAATACAATCTCCTCCTAGCATAGAGATATAGGCTTGTTTATAACATTTCCCTTGCCAGATTGGATGACCATACAGCATCTCGAATGGAGAGAGATTTAAGTCTATACTCACGTGTTTTCAGATGGAATAGTGCTATGGGTAAAATCTTGGTCCATTTCAAGTGAATCTCTGAAAAGAGTTTGCTGAAGATTGTCTTAACCTCTCTGTTCAGTCTCTCCATTTGACCTGCACTATGGAAACTAGCTTTTATCCCCAGGTTTTGATATATTTGATTCAGTATAGACTCTGAGAAATGAGAGCCTCTGTCAGATCCTATCCTGGAAGGAATTCCAAATCTAGGAATGATCCCTTTTAACAGCACTTTAATCATGAATGCTGCTGAGTTTTTCTTGGACTGGAAAAACTTCTGGCCATCTGGTCAGTCTGTCCACTATAACTAGGCAGTACTTAAACCCTTTGTCTCTAGACATGTTGATGAAATCCATTTGTATGCACTCAAATGGTGTGTAAGCTAAAGGTAGACTTCCCAAACCTTTGTTTTTGTACTCTCCCGGATTGAATTTCATACAAGTTTTACACTTTTAACAGACTTTAATTGCATATGAGGATATTCCCGGTGCAAGCCAAATTCATCAGACTATATCTATCACTCCTTGGGTCCCATAGTGTCCCTTGCTATATATGCTTTTGCATACATGGTAAAATAGTTTTCTAGGCAAGATAGGTTTGCCTGTCTCTAAAAACCATATGCCTTCTATTTCTTTGGCTCCAAAGTTCTATTTCTATGACTGAATTTCACTGTCCTCGTAGACTTTGTGTAAATTTTCATCCTCTAAGACAGAAAAGTTCAACACATGTACTGGGCCCATTCTCACAGCATATTTGGTGGTGATATCGGCCCTATGGTTTCCTACTGATACAGGATCTTTCCCCAACAAATGAGATTTGCAGTGGACCACTACCACTTCCTTAGGCAATTGTATGGCTTCAAGAAGTTGCATTATTAGGCTTGCATTGGCTATCTATTTCCCTCCACTTTTAATGTATCCTCTATGCTTCCATATCTCTCCAGTGGCATGTATTATTGAAAATCCATACTTGGAATCTGTAAAGATATTCACCTTTTTATCTTTTCCAGTGTGCAGTGCCTTTATCAATGCCACCAATTCTTCCCCTTGAGTGCTTATGTCTTTTGGCAGAGATCCATACCATAGTGTTTCTGACTAACTACTGTTGCTCCCAAAAATCGTTCACCTTGATACATAAAACTGGATACATCTGCGGAAATCTCCATGTCTGGGCTTATCAGTGGTGTATCTTTTAAGTCCATTCTGGTCTTTTTCCACTAAGGATATAGTTTGTTCACAGTCATGAATTGGTTCTCCATTGATTGGCAAATCAGGAAGTAGAGGTGCTGGGTTAAAAATGTTGCAATGTTTCAATATGATGTTCTTATTGCTTAATAATACAGTTTCATACTGTGACAATCTTTGGTGAGTGAAAGCTTGTGAGTTACATTTTTTCAATATTGCTTATGTCTGGTGAGTAGAGTGAACACTAAGTTTGGATCCCAGGATTAAATCTGTAGATTTTTGAATCACTAATGCTGTGGCTGCCACTGTTCGGAGACATGGGATCATGCCTCTGGCAACTGTGTCTAATGTTGAGCTATAGTATGCCACGGGTCTAAAACTGGGTCCTAGGCTTTGCATTAAAACTGCAGAAGCTACCCCTTATGCTTTATGTACAAATAGATGAAAATCTTTGTCATAATCAGGAATTCCAAGTGCTGGTGCTGTTATTATGGATTATTTGAGTTTGGCTACTGCTTCGTGATGTTCAGCTATGAGTCTTAAAGGCTATGTGACTTCTTTTCTAGTTGAGACACTTGGTTATTTGGCTGTAACCAGATAGCCATTGTCTACATTAGTGATTCCCAAAGGGGGCATTACCACCCCCTGGTGGGTGCTGCAGCGATCCAGGGGGATGGTGATGGCCACAAGTGCATTTATCTTTCCTATTAATTGCTATTAAACTTTTTTAAAAATTAATTTCCAGGGGGCTAAGTAATATTTTTTCTGGAAAGGAGGTGGTAGGACAAAAAAGTTTGGGAACCACTGGTCTACATAAATCTGTTACTCCAAGAATTGCTCAAAGTTCCTTTTTTGTTTTTGGCACACTGAGCTTTTGGATATCAGCCACTCTTTTCTTTGAGATTTTTCTTGTTCCTGTTTCTAAAATGAATCCTAAGTATTCCACCTTAGGCATACACCATTGCAGTTTAGCTCTTGATACTTTGTGACCTCTTTTGTGAAGCACTATTAGGAATTTTGTACTGTCTTTAAGGCAAGCTTTCGAATTCAGACTGGCAACTAGGATGTCATCCACGAAGTGTACAATCTTACTTTCTTTAAATACTATGTATTTTAAATCTTGTTTTAAGATTTGGCAGAACAAATTTCCACTTTCATAGAAACCTTGGAGCAGACGGGACCAACAGAACTGATTTCCATTCCAAGTAAAAGCGAAGATCTTTTGGCTTTCCTTGTCAATGCGTATTGAAAAGTAGGCACTACACAGATCTATCACAGTATAATATTTTGAATTGCTTGGAATTTCAGCCAGGATACTAGATGGACTGGGGATGACCAGGTGGCAATTGATGATGAAGTTATTTATTGTCTTAAATCTTGTACAAATCTCCACTGCATATTGCCTTTCTCATCTAATTTTGGTTTCTTTATAGGCATTATGGGTGTGTTGTACTCTGAAATTACTGGTACCAAGATTTTCTGCTGGATCAGACTGTCTGTGATTGGGGTAATTGCATCTATTGTTTCCTTGCTTAATTTGTATTGGAGTATTTAGGAGGTGTTCCTTCCTTCACTTTAACTTTTACTGGTATTGCTGATTTTAAAATCCCTACATCTGTTGAATGTTTTGCCCATACTTCTTGTGGAACTTCTTTGGGGATTTCAAAGATTGCATTTGAGTCATGATCTTTTTTTTCCCACTTGCCCCAGGAAAAGCATTGGATATGTTTCAATGCTTCTTCGGGCAAATGTAGGGAAATCTTTCCAGATGTGTCACATTGTATCATAGCTCCTATTTTACATAAAAAGTCTCTCCCTAGGAGATTTGATGGACATCCAGGTATTAATAGGAATGTGTGTTCTGTAATTGAGGGCCCTAAAGTTACCATTTTTGATTTTAGTTTTGGTACTCTTTCTGTTTTTCCTGTGGCTCCCATAACTTTTACAGAACCTACGATTTTACTTTCCTCAGGTGATGTTTTTAACACTGAGTGTGTAGCACCTGTGTCAATTAATGATGAATATATTTCTTTTCCCACTTTTATCATTACACGTGGCTCAGTAGTGTTCGGTTCTTGAAATACTGGAATCATTGGTGCTTGTAATTCTATTTTCCCCAAATCCTATTCTTGGTCCAGTGTTTGTATGTAAGAATTATTGACAGCCACAGATTCTTGATTTGAGAATTCACTTTGTAATCCATCTGCTTTTTGTATTAGAATTTCTTGAGCATGAAGATTTAAGGATGTTGTGATAATGTCTTTGTTATTTAAAGATTCTATATGTGTTGGCTTAAATTCTTCCACATTAGGATTTAATTTAGATTGTTGTAATATATCAGTGGAATTTCCCTTTTTTGTATCATCACTTTTGTTTGTCTCTTCAGGAGGTCTGCTCATATGAATTTCTGGAGATATTGCTTGGTCCCACCCATTGGTCTTTTGTATTATTACTTTTGATTTGTTTGTTTGTTGCTTTAATTCCCTATGCTTAGTTTGTGAATTGTAGTTTCTTTCCTCTAATAAGTTGTTTTTGGTTTGTGCTGAGAATGCTTTTAAGTATTATTGTTAGAAACTGTTTCTTTGTCTTCTTGGTTTGCTAAATCATTTTTTATTAGCAAGTTTATTACAAGTGTACTCTTTATTGTTACAATAGCTCCATTTCCTTCTCCCCTTATGTCTATTCATTATTTTATAAACCTTACTCCACATTTCCTCAACATCTTTCAGTAATTGTATTTTGTCATTATCCTCTTTCTTAGTTTGGTGTTTTGTTTTTGCACCTAATTCTATGTCATTGCAGTTTTTCCCCAAGTCATTTTCCCCATTTCCTTTCCCATCTTTGCTTTTTGCATTCACCCCTTACATCTGGCATCATAATTGGCTTTGTTAGGCAGCACCCAAGACTCTGTTGGATCAATTTTTCCATGGTTCCTAAATTTGGGGCTTGCAATGAATTCTTATAATTACAATGGCAACATTTTGTATTTGTTTGTGCATTGTTGTTGCTATACTTTGTTTTGCTTTTCCAGGACACCTTTTTGTTGTTAACTTGTACTAATTGTGCCTTTAAATAACAGTCATGAACTACGTGTCCCAATTTTCTGCATAGGAAACATTTGGGTACATTTCTCCTTTGATTGTTTTTTGTGTAATTTCTTGTGGGTCTGTATGTTTTCGGAGAAGCTAGATTTTTTATTTCCTCAATTTTTTTTGTTTAATTGTGCTATTTGCCTCCTTGAGCTTGGTTTTAAGCTTTTTTATTATTTCTTCCTTTTCATTTAAGATTTCTTTATGACCTGTAAATATGTAAGTTGCAGTTTTTCTTAAATCTTCCAGACTTGGTGATTCCCAGTCCGGGCATTAAAGTTTAAAACATGATCTAATAGGTGTGTTACTGCCTTTCACAAATTGTCTCCTTATGTGTTGGAGATTTTGTTCATTTAAATTTTCAAAGCCAAGCATGTCCTCTGCTACTTCTATCACTTTATTGAGGAACTTTGATGGATGTTCCCCACTCTCCTGCCTCAAGTTCTCAAATTGTCCCCAAGTATCTGTTCTTTTTGAAAAATTTTTCATTGCCTCTAATAAATCTTCTCTGGCCGTTCTTAGATAACGTAGATTTGCATTATTAGATAACTCTAAGTCTGTTCCTTCCTATGGCCATGATGTTAAATTTGGATTGTTGCTAGTCTCCTCAATGAATTGTGGCTTTTCTCTTTTTGAAAATAATTCAGAGAGAAGAATTTCAGCATTCTGAAAATTTGAGCCGTAAAGCCCAATTGCTCTTTTGAATTCTTTCAAACATTTTACAGGTTCGTAAAACCATGAAGGCATCCTTTTCTTCAGACTTTCCAAGTCTGCAGCTGTAAACGGTTTATGTGCTTTGATATGGACTATACCAGCATTTGCTTGTAGGCTTATGTGGTCTCTTATTGACAGTACTGGTATTCCTCCTTCAGCCTCATCTGTCTTTTCTTGCTCAGTTACATTGTTATATTTAGTTGTGTCTTGCTGTGTATTAATATCTTTGCCATTTTGTTTTTCCTCAGTTGCCTAACCATTTGTCTGAGTTGTTAACTCCTCCCTCATTGCTAGCATCATCACTGAGATTTTATTGTCCTTTGATTTCTTTCCACAGATGAGATGAGCACATTTTTTCAGGGCATAGTATAATTGAATTAAGGAGAATACATATGTGGGTACAAAGGAAATGAAATGGTCTAAACAATAAAGTAATCTTTAGCCATTTGCAGCTTTCATAGATATTACACAGAAAATAAATATAATCTGGAATCATTTCAAAAAATAAGGTGTAAACCATATAAAAGAAATGTCCCATCAAGGCTAGATAACTCATGGTTAAGAATAATCTGTTTGCCACCTTGTATTTTGAAAAGGCTTTTGTAAAGGAAAAAAAAATGTCTTTATGTCTGGCCCGTTAAGAGCTTCCCTGCCCTTTCAGAATGAGTGGCTTCTTATTGGCTGTCATGTTGCTAGACAGATTAGCTGTACTGATTGGAACTGCTTTCAAGATGGTTACCTTCTACAGTCACACAGGCTTTTTAAAAGTATGTAGGCCCAACTTCCCTGAGACCTCCCACTTTTTTTTTCCCCAAATTAGCTCATAAGGACAATAGTGATAGTGTAAGAGAAAAGAGAAGAGGTTTTATTCTAGAGATGTTATTAAGTTGAATCAACAGGATCTGGCAACTGAATGGAATCAGGTGGTGAGAGAATTAGAAGTTGAAGATGACATCTAGGTTTTGAGCTTGGGTGATGAACAGATGGTGATGCCCTTAACAATAATAGGAAAATTAGGAAGAGGAAGAGACGGGGACAGGAGTGGGGGGAAGCAGGCAGAAGATAATGAGTTTGTTTTTGGATGTGTTGTGTTTTAGATATCTGTGAAATAATCCAATTTGAGATATCTGTTGAATAAATGGAGATTTTGAGCCTTGGACTGCATCCCCCATAAGTCCCTTAGTATTTCCCAAAATTCCCTTTAATCTCTCCTGCACCTCCACATTTGCATGGTCACATTATTTTTTTATAAATTCTATAGTTCCTCCCTCTTGCTCTCTTTTGCTCTGGTGAGCAGGCTGGGTTAGTTTAGCACCTTTTCACTCTAGTATGTTAGTTTACTATTAATAAAACTTTATAAAAATATAACATTTAGTTCTTAGCATATGAATTTTAATCTCTACACTGTCCAATAAGTAGATTGGAAACATGAGACTGAAAGCCAGAACAAAGGTTAGTGCAGTTTAAATAGATCTGAGAATCAAGAAGAAGAGGGTGGCTGACTGTGTCAAAGACTGCAGAGAGGTCTAGAAGGATTAAGAAAAGGCCATTAGATTTGAAACTCATTAGTAACTTTAGAGAGAGCAGTTTTCTTTGAATGATGTAGTTGGAAGACAGATTGCAGGGAAAAGAGAGAGAGGAAAGGAGTTATGGAAACACTGATGGTCTTCTCAAGTAGTTTAGCCATGAAAATGAGGAGATAAAATAGTGGGGATAGACAGATCAAGTTGAGGGGGGTGGCATTTGAGGATAAAGGAGATGTGGACATGTTTTTAGGCAGCAGAGAATCTACTGGAGAAGATGGGATAGATAGGGATCACTTGGTCATATAGAGGGGTTGACCATGGCAAGAAGGTGAGACATGGCTAGGGGAGATAGTAGGGGAAGGCATCTGAATGATAATGAGGAAGGGAGAATAAAGAGCTAGAATTATCTGGCTCTTTTTCCAACAGCTCCTTCAAATATGATCTTTTATCTTTTTTGCTAGCTTGATACATATGAGATAGTACCTTGAGTTTGTTTTAATTTTAATTTCTCAGATTTATGCCTTAAAGATAGGCTTAGTTGAAAACAAGTGACTAATACCAAATACTGGAGTAAGCTATTCTTCCCCCTGCTCCCCCAGTTTTAATTTTTATTTTTTCAATTACATGTAGAAGCAATTTTTAACACTTATCTGACATTTTTCCATCTAGATTCTCTTCCTTCTTTCCCATTTCCTCTCCCTGAGATAGTAAATACTCCAATATAGGTCATATCAGTTCTGTCATGTAATACATATTTCCATATTGCTTATGCCATGAAAGACACATAATACAAATACCAGAAAAAAATCATTGAAGGAACTAAAGAGAAAATGGTATGCTTTGATCTGCCTTCAGACTCTGACAGTTCCTTCAGTGGCTGTAAATGGCATTTTTCATCATAAGTCTCTTCAAATTATCTTGGAACCTTGCACTGCTGATAACAGTTCAGTCCTCATCACTCATTATTGTACCAAATTTCTGTTACTGTATACAGTGCTCTCCTGCTTCTATTCATTTCACTTTTCATCAGTTCCTATAAGCCTTTTCAGGTTTTTCTGAACTGATCATTGTTTCTTATGGCAAAGTAATATTCCATTACAACCCTATATAAGTTTGTTCAGCCATTCCCTAATTGATGGACATTTGGGAGGGGGCTATTCCTAATTCTATCCAGAGGTGATGGATTTTTGAATATTTTTTCAAAGAGTTATTGATCATTTTTGCTTTTTTCTCCTTGGAAAATTATCCATATTCTTTGCCCAGTTGTCATTTTGTAAATGGCTTATATATTTGTGCTCATTTTCTATGTCAAAAATTTATTGGAGATATGTAATGAAAAGATGTTTTTCTATTCGATCTTTTCTCTTAATCCTAACTGCATTGATTTGATTTGATTTGTGCTAAATAAAACTTTTAATTATTTTACTTCAAAGATTGCCTATTTTATGTTTTTAATCTCTTCTATCTTGTTACAAACTTTCCTGTTATGCATAAAGGAAAGAAATGTTCTGTTATCTTCTAATTTTTTGTGGAATAAAATATAAGATATTGAGTTAAACTCATTTTTAAGAGGTTGATTACTAGTTTTCCCATAATTCTGTTGAATTAAGGATTCCCTTTTTTAAAATTCCTATACTTTTACATGTTTTTAGGATAAATTATTGTTATATCTTATTGAAGGATTTTTCTGTCTTCATTGATATGTTGTGATAATTGTGATTTCTTAAAAATATTGTTTGACATTATAGTTATAAAGGATATGACTCCAATATGGAGCCAGTTGGACTAAGCAGTCCTAATGATCTTAAGTAGATAAACAATGACAAACATACTCACACGCGTACAAAATCTCAATATAATTCCCCAACGTGAGGGGAAAATTCCAAAAATTAGTTATTTGACAAAGACAAAAAAAACCCTTTCTACCAGTAAACTCCCATTTTTTGCCATTAAAGGAGAAAATTGGATTAAAAAAACTACATTTATTTTAGGAATTAATACATGTGTGTACATAAGCAATTTTCAAAATTTTGCTAGAAAAATCTACTATATATTTACACACACATATGTTAACAAACTTCTGTCAGTGGCTTCTTTCTGCACATAGAAATTTCAGATATCTTTAATTTTGCATTACCATTCTTGGCATCCCATGGTAGTGAATGTCAAGGAAAGAACAAGGATAATAAAAAAATAACAAGGGACTTAGTTATAATTAGTTAAGCTTAGTGCTGTTATAGGCCTTAACCTGTGGAAACAATAACTAAAGCTTTGTAGTTGTGTATTTGTACTTTTTCAGTTTGTACAAGTGAAACTATTTTGTTGCTGAAAATAAAACAAAGCAAAATGAGAAATAGCCTGTTTTTTTCCATCGTCCTGATTTATTCTGACCCTGTGTCAGACATGTAAATGCTTGAAGCTCTTGATTGGAATGGAGCTTCTGACAATTCAAAATGACTGAAGCCAGTTCTCATTTCTAGGGTCCCTGATTACCTACTCAAACCTTCACCCAATTTCTAATCCTTATTAGGAAACTCTTCCACATGAATCTAGTATCAATAAACAGTCCAGGAGCAAATTTGTCTGATAAGGTCTATTTTCTCAAATATGTAGGAAAATGAGTAAAATTTCTAAAAATAAGAGCCTTTCCCCAATTGATAAATGATCAAAGGATAGCAGCAGAGAGTTTTCAGAAGAAGAAATTAAAGCAATCTGTAGTCATATAAAAATGCTCTAAATCACTATTAATTAGAGAAATACAAATTAAAATAACTCTGAGGTACCTCCTTAAACCTATCAGACTGGCTAAGGTGATAGAAAAGGAAAATAGCAAATTTTTTGAAGCAATATGGAAAAATTGGACACTGACGCATTGTTGGTGGAGTTGAAATTGGGGCACTTTAGTTATTCTGTTTCCAATTTTGTTAATCTGGGTCTTATATTCTTATATATAGTCATCTATTTAATTTAAAATTTGCAATTTTATTGCTATAATCATGTATAATGGTTTCTGGTTATTTTCTTTCCTTTTTGTATGCTATTAATCTCCCTTTCTCATTTTTTTTTATTTTGGTTACTTAGTTTTCCTTTATAGAAAAATTAGATTAGCTACTGATTGGTAGATTTTGTTGTTTTTATTCATTTGTTGTTCAGTTCTTTTTCAGTCATGTCTGACACTTTAATACCTCATTTCAGGTTTTCTTGGCAAAGATACTGTAGTTCACCAATTCCTTCTCCGGCTCATTTTTACAGATGGGAAAACTGAGGCAAAAAAAGTTAAATATCTTGCCCAAGGTCAAACAGCTATTAAGTGTCAGAGGTTATATTTGAACTCACATTTTCCATCTCCAGGTTCAGTCCTCTATCCACTGCTCCACATAGTTGCCTCAGTATATTTTACTGGTTTTAAAAAGCACCTCATCTAGTTTCAGTCATCAGAACAATAGTTTGGGGGATTTTTCTTTAGATTTATTTATCTTTTGTTTGATCTGTAAATTTCCTTTGTTGTACTATTATTTTCTTGGCTTTTTAGTTATTTTAGATGCATGCTCAATTCATTGATCTTTGGGAAAGGAAGAATAAGGCAGTAGATAGAACACTGACTGGCTCGGGAATCAGAGAACTATGGGTTCAAATTCCACTTCTGACACTATCTGTGTAACATTAGGCAAGCCAGTTAATATCCCTGGGCCTCAGTCTTCTTATATGTAAGACAAGGGGATGGAATTAGAGGAAATTCCTTAGGAGAAGGGTCTGAATGTTAGGCTACCGGGAGAGGGTTGGCAGTCCATGGGTGAATGGAGCAGGTGGCCAGATGCTAGGAAAAGTTGGGAGAGGAATCATCCTTTAACCACACAAACACACACACACATACACTTACACACTGGATACTTTCCTCATAACTACCTTATGAAGTAGGTTGTGTCAGTATCTTTATCCCTATGTTATAGAGGAGAAAACTGAGACTCAGAGAGATGAAACACCTTATTCATAGCAGTTGAGCCAGGATTTGAGCCCAGGCTGCCTTTTGGGCTGCTAACGAGTATGTATGCATAATTGTATACCCATACATGCAAATGCACATGTAAATATAAATTTATATCTGTGTGTATTTCTTTTGGACATGGATAATGTGGAAATCTATTTTGCTTTGACTATCCAAATAACAGCATTTTGATGTGTTTTTTTTTTTCCATTCTCAGTTGAGGGTGGAATGGTGTGTTATAGCAGGGAGACAGGGTGATTTTTGCTGAATGAAGAAAAAAGAATTATAAAAGAGATATGAGAAGACCTCAGGAGTGGGAAGTTTACTAGTGTAAATTTTTTTTGTTATATTGATCAGTTATTGCTAATTATTTTTCTTTTTGTTATGACTTTTAAAATTATTATTATGTAGAATGGCTCTCAGGGAAGGGTTGGGAGAGGGATAGTGTTGAGAATTATAATAATATGAAAAAGAAAACATCAATAAACATATTTTTAAAAACTTGCCATGCAGGTCAAACCATCCCTGTCAGCTTGCTCATCTCATTTTAAAACTTGATGGAATAGCCCAAAACCATGAACCCAAGAGCCTTGGGGTCATTAGAGCTTCCTAAGCCACCAGACTTGCTTTTAATCCAGCCCTTGCAACTATTGTTAAAGGCAAAAATGACTGTGGATAATTGGCCCACCTTTATTACCATAAGCAACTATTGCTGACTAACTGCCATTAATATGGCAAGAGCCCTCCCAAACCTCTCTGGCCGTTTCCATTTTTCCCAGCCATCATACAGGGAGGGAGCTGCTGTAGAGAAGCTACTACTTCTGCTCACTGCTACTAACTGCTACTCACCTGGCAGACAAGTCACACTATAGCCTAAGCAGAAGGAACCCTGAGGAAGGGTCAGGAGGCAGCATGTGTTAGGCAAACCACCACCACCTCCCCTAAGATTCTGAAGGAGACAGCCCAGGAGCCTTAGAAATAACAGTGCTTGACACTGCTTGGTTTATACCCTAAAGGGATAATAAGGAAAAAGACTTGTACAAAAAATAGCCACACTCTTTGTGGTGGCAAAAAATTGGAAAATGGGGGGGGGGCAGCTGGTAGCTCAGTAGATTGAGAGCCAGGCCTAGAGACAGGAGGTTCTGGGTTCAAATTTGGCCTCAGACACTTCCCAGCTCTGTGACCCTGGGCAAGTCACTTGACCCCCATTGCCTACCCTTACCACTCTTCTGCCTTGGAGCAGTATTGACTTTAAGACTGAAGGTAAGGGTTAAAAAAAATTTTTTTTTAATTGGAAAATGAGGGAATGTCCTTTGATTGGGGAATGACTGAACAAATTGTGGTATCTGTTGGTGATGGAATACTATTGTGCTCAAAGGAATAATGAACTGGAGGAATTCCATGTGAACTGGAATGACCTCCAGGAATTGATGCAGAATGAAAGGAGCAGAGCAGAAGAACATTGTACAGAGACTGAAGCACTGTGGTAAAACCAAATGTAATGGACTTCTCTATTAGCAGCAATGATCCAGAGCAAGGCTGAGGGACTTATGAGAAAGAAAACTAGCCACATTCAGAGGAAGAACTGTGTGAGGAGAACACAGAAGAAAAACAACTGCTTGAACACATGGGCTGATGGGGATATTATTGGGGATGAAGACACTAAACGATAACTCTAGCCCAACTATCAATAATATGAAATTAGGTCTTAATCAATGATACACATAAAACCCAGTGAAATTGTGAGTCGGCTAAGGAGGGTTAGGGGGGTTTGGAGGAGAGGGAAAGAACATAAAACATGTAACTATGGGAAAATATTCAAAATAAAATTTTTTTTAAAATAGAAATAAAAAGAAATAGCAGTGCTTGAACCAGGAGAACATTATACACAGAAACAGTAATATTGTACAACATTCATCTGTGAAAAACATGGCTCCTCTCTGCAATGCAGTGATCTGGGACAATCCTGAAAGGCTTATGATGGGGAAGTGCTATCCACCTCCAGAGAAAGAACTGTTGATGTCAAATGGATGTGGATCAAACATAGTATCTTTCATATCAATGTATTATGGTTTTATTTGGGGATTTTGGTTATGTATGAATGTGCTCTTAACAACAGTGACCAATATGGAAGTGTGTTTTGCATGATCATAAAAACAAAATAAAAAAAGGAAAATAGCAATGCTTCCAACCCAGTGGCTGCAGCCACTATCCTGGAAACAATTTCAGGGCAGATGCAGCCTGGTCACCCTTGCAGGGCTACAGCCACAGCCACCACCACTAAAGACCTAGGAAATAAAGTTCTTGCTACAAAAATCCTTGCTACTGCAAATGGATCAACAGCAGAAACTGTAGGAAATGATATTAAAGAGGCATATCCCTTGTTTGCTGCAGCTCACTAAGGTCCCTGGAGCCTTTCAATTTGACTTGTAGCTGAAACTGTCAGCGCGTTGTCTCTCCCATTAGAATGTAAGCTCAAGGATTGTTCATTCTATTTGTAATCCCTAATGCTTAGCAGCACTTTTTGCATAGTAAGCACTTAATAAATACTTAGTTCATTCAAGTAGAACTAAACAATCAAAAAAGAGTAACAATATATGTAATCTATTTTGTGAAAATAGTTCTTTCCTGATTAATTCTTCCCACTTCAAGAAGTTTTGACTGAAAGAAGTAGTGATATTAGTCAGATATTCAGATGTACATTTCCCCAAATCTCTGAGTTTCCTTTTCCTTGGAGAGATTTGAAGGTACCTTTTGTTATAATAGATAGGAAAGGAATGATGAGCCATGGCCTCCTACTATCAGCAAGCTATTGAAAATAGGCAATTTCTGCTATAGGAGTTATCAGTGATAGCAAGGGGGTTGGTGGGGTAGTGGTGGTGGGCAATAGTGCATCCACTTAGGAGATCTGAGACCCAGAAGTAGAATAGAGTCACAGGCTCCTTACCAGGACTATCCAGTCAGGTCTTGTAGCAGAGATGGATATTAGAGTCCTTGAAACTAGTAGCTTTTGAGGTCCTTAGCACCAGTGAGATAGGACAAATTCCTAACAATCTTTTTTTGCTCCCATTTTGTATATGTCCCTGGCCTCCCATAAAAGGGCTCCAGACATGTAATTTCTTCCCCCAGTCCTTTAATCACCTGAAGGAAGTTGGGAAGGTAAAAATGGGAAGAGGTAACCCTTTCAATAAATAGCTAGAGACTTTTCCTGTCATTTAGAGAGAGCAATAAAAAAGAGAAATATGAAAGAAATCATAAGGGACTTAATGACATTAAACTCCTTACATTTTTATCTGGAAAATGGAATACTATTGTGCTATAAAAAATGATGAGTCCGATGGTTTCATAAAAACCTGCAAAGAGTGAGCAGAAGTTGGAGAATATTGTACAGTAATATTGCAAAAATGATCAGCTGTGAAAGATTTAGCTGCTCTGATCAGTACAATGATCCAAGACATTACAAAGAACCCATGAAAAATGCCATCCACTTCTAGAGAAAGAACTAACTCTGAATGAAAATTGAAGCATACTTTTTAAGATTTTATTTTTATTGTTTTGTTTGTTTTCCTTTGCAAAATGGCTAATAAAGAATTATATTCTACATGACTTAACATATGTAATCAAAATCAAATTTCTCACCTTGTCAAGGATGGAGGAGGGGCTGTAGAGAGGGAGAGAATTTGAAGCTCAAAAAATTTTTAAATGATTGTCAAAAAAAATTTTTATGGGCACTAAGGTGGCCCAGTGGATAGAGAGCTAGTCTTAGAGCTGAGACCTTTTCAAATGTGGCCTCAGACACTTTATAGCAGCATGACCATGGGCAAGTCACTTAACCCCAGCTGCCTTATCACTTCAGCCAGAAGTTAAGGGTATAAAAAAAGCTTTTTACATGTAATTGGAAATATTTAATGAAATAAAATGGAAAACCTCTATATTATCTCTTGTGATCTGTTTCTCTTGTTTAGGCCCTCATCAACAGACACCTGAACTATTTTAAGAGTATTCCCCAAGGAGGCAGCTGGGTAGCTCAGTGGATTGAGAGTCAGGCCTAGAGACGGGAGGTCCTAGGTTCAAATCCGGCCTCAGACACTTCCCAGCTGTGTGACCCTGGACAAATCACTTGACCCCCATTGCCCACCGTTACCACTCTTCCACCAAGAAGCCAACACACAGAAATTAAGGGTTTAAAAAAAAAAGTATTCCCCAAGGCAGCTGGGGGCCTCAGTGGATTGAGAGCCAGGCCTAGAGATGGGAGGTCCTAGTTCAAATGTGGCCTCAGACACTTCCTAACTGTGTGACCCTGGGCAAGTCATTTAACCCCCATTGCCTAGCCCTTACCACTCTTCTACCTTGGAGCCAATACACAATATTGACTCCAAGATGGAAGGTAAGGGTTTAAATAATAATAATAATAATAATTATTATTATTATTATGGCCCAATATTGTATTCATATGTGAGAGATTCTTAAATACAATTTCTAATGTGTTCTCCAAAAAGTCAAAAAAATATAGGTTTTATGATATTCATAACATTGAATAAAGATGTAGGAGTAGCTGTTTAAAACAACACAGATAAATCGTTCATATGACAACAAGGAAAAGGAAGTGCTCTCTATAACAATAAGACAACAAAAAGAGATTGAAGGAATAGCTATAGGTAAAGAAGAAATAAAATGATTACTTTCTGCAAATATCAAGAAGCCTAAAGAATCAACAGTGCCAACTCTCAAATTATACTACAAAGCAAATTTGTAGTACCATTTATAAATTGAAGAAATAACTGTAGAGAAGAAATAAAATGATTGCTTTTTGTAGACAATACCAAGAACCCAAACTAATCAACAGTGCCATTCTAATTCAAGCTTCTGTCTCCATATTATGGGAACTGATCTTTATTCCTCACTGTGCCCAGCATTACACTTCCTCCTTTCCCAGGGACTCCTTTGCTAAAATAGTTTCACCATAATTCTTAACTGTCCAATGTGAGAACCTCTTCTTCAAACTCATCCTTCTTGATCAATCTGTATCATCGAGCACTGATGACATCTCTCTAACCCCCATGCTTTCTTTTCTCTGGGCTTTCCTAGTTCTCTGAATCACTTTTGCTGAGTATGCAGATCCATGTTCTGCATGTTATGTATGGATATATCCTAGTGTTGTTCTGGGTTATTTTCTCTCTATAGTCATTGTCAAAGGCTCATCTGTCATCTCCAGGCGCGTGACTCCAAGAACTACACAACTCTGAACTCCAATACCATATTACTAGAATATTTCCTACTATATGTCCCATTGACTTTTTAAGCTAAACAGGTCCAAAACAGAACTCATAATATTTTTCCTCATATACTTTTTTCTTCTCCATTTCTCTCAAGGATACCACCATTCTTCCAGTCATCCAGGTTGTCAACCTAAGAAGAATACTCATTTTTCCCTTTCTCTAACCCTTTATATCTAATCAGCTTACAAGCCTTGTTGACTCTATCTAACATCCCTTGCAACTTGCTCCTTTTTTCCATTCACATAAACAATGACCCTGACAAAGAACAGAAATCCACTTTTTCTTACTGCTATCCCACACTCCTTTTGAGAAAGAAAGAAAGAAAACTAAAACCTCCAGTATAAACATGTATAGCCAAACAAAAGAAATTCCAGCATTGGCCATGTCCAAAAAGATGTTTCAGTCTGTACTCTGAGTCTATCACTTTCATGTCGGGAGTTGAGTAGCACATTTCATTATGAGTCATCTAGAATCATAGTTCATCATTGCATTTATCATAGTTTAGTCTTTTAAATTTTTAAACACTTTACCTCACATCATTTCATACACATCTTTCCAGATTTCTCTGAAAATACTCTTCACCAACAACATAATAGTATTCAATCACATTTATATACCACAACTTAGTCATTAGTCATTCCAAAAGATGAGCACCCTTCAGTTTCCAGTTCTTTGCAACTTCAAAAAGAGATTGCTCTAAATGCTTGTACTTCCTTGGAGTTCGTTTTGCTTGGGACTAACCTGTCCCTTAATCTGCTCTCTTTTATTTCTGTCTCTCCTTCCTTGTTTTTCCTCTTGAGTGAGATGCATTTCTTGACCTAAGTGTATGAATATATTCTTCCCTTCTTTGGTTGGTTTAGAGGAGAGGAATGCTCAGGTGTCACCTGCCTCACTCACCCTTTTATCTTTATATAAATTACTTGAGTACTTTGATAATGAGATGATTTTCCCCATACTTCTCTCTCTCTCCACCCCCAGTTTATTTTTCCATTCTTTTTTTAATAACAAGAAGAGTGATAAGGGCTAGGCAATTAAGATTAAGTCACTTGCCCAGGGTCACACAGCTAGGAAGTGTCTGATGCCAGATTTTAATCCAGGACCTCTTATCTCTAGTCCTGGCTCTGTCCACTGAGCCACCTAGCTAGCTTCTTTTAAGATTATCAAAGCATAAAACACCCATCTTTATCTATTTTGACTCTCTCTATGCATTTATACAGTGCTTTAAAGTTTGTAAAGCATTTTACTAATGTTAATTCATTTAATCTTCACCACAACTTTGTGAGACAGATGCTATTATCATCATCTTACAGATGAAAAACCTGAGATACAAAAAGATTGTGTCTTGCCTAGAGTTACACAGCTAGCAAGTATCTAGAGTTATATTTGAATTCAGGTTTTACTGACTCAAGTTCTATCCACTGTGCCATCTAGCTGTTGATAGTGTTTTGAGGGGACATGAGTATCATCTCCTTATATTAGAATATAAATAGTTTATCTTTGTTTAATCCTTTCTATGGTTTGCTCATGTCAACTTTTTTATGTTTTTCTTAACTCTTGTGTTTTAACTTCAAAGTTTCTATAAAACTCTGGTTTTGTTTCTTTCTTTCTCTCTGGCTACTTGCAGTATTTTTGTTTGAGCTGGAAACTGGATTTTGGCTTTGATATTTTTGAGGGTTTTGTTTTGGAGGTTTCTTTCAGGCCATGACCAATAAATCCTTTCTGTTTTCACTTTGCTCTCCAGTTCTTAGAGGTCTGGGCAGGTTTAAGATTTCCTGAAATATGATATCTCTTTGATGACTCTTTTTTTTGTCATGACTTTTAGTGAGTGCAACGATTTTTAAGTATTTTTCTCTTAGATCATTTTCCAGGTCAGTTGTTTCTACTTTGATATACTTTACATTTTCTTCTATTTTTTCACTTTTTTTAATATTTCTTCTTTCAAGGAGTCATTAACTTCTCTTTATCCATTCTAATTTTTATGGGGTTTGTTGTTTCAGTAATGTTTTCTACTTCTTGTGCCAGTCTATTAATTCCTTTACAGTTCTTTCTGTAGTTCTCATTTCTTTTTCAATTTCTCTTCCAGCATCTTACTTTTATTTAACTCTTTTAAAAACCTTGCTTCATTTCTCCCAGGAATTATTTTTGGACTTCTGCATTTCTGCCAAACTGTCCTATTTGGAGTGCCTTCCTGAGTACATTCGGGGCAGCTGGATGGTGCAGTGGAAGAGCTGAGGCCTGGAGTCAGGAAGACTCCTTTTCTTGAGTTTAAATCTGGCCTCAGGCACTGGGTGACCCTGGGCAAGGTCCTGCTCCAGTATCTTTGCCAAAAAAAAAACAAAACAAAAAACTCCAAATGGGGTCATAAGGAGATGGGCACAACTGAAAACAATTTAACAGCAATAATAACAACGTGCAGGACATTGCATCTGCTCTCTTCATGATTTCGTCCAGGTTCTTTAGATCCACCCTGCAATCCCTCCTCACTTCTGTCTCAGCTCAAGTGCCACAGCCCCTTCTGATTCCTGCCCTTTCTTCCCATGCCAGTAATCATTTTGCATTAACTTTATACATATTTTATATTTACTTATCTGTGTTCATATTTCCCCCAGCAGAATGGAAGCTCCTTAAAGACAGGGAATGTTTCATTTTTGTGGTTTTAGCTTTAGTACCTTGAGCAATAGTTGGCTTTTCAATTGACAATGAATAAATAGTTTGTTGTTGAGTTGTTTCAGTTGTGTCAGAAACTGAGGCAAACATGGTAACATGACTCGCCCAGGGTCACACAATTAGTAAATGTCTAAGGCTATATTGGAACTTAGGTATTCCTGACTCCAGACTCACTAACCATCTAGCTTTCCCTGTTGCTCCATGCTGAATTTTTAAGTTCTATACACTGATGAAATCATATGCCCATATTCTTTCTGTTCTACCACCCTCCCCCATTGTACATATTTCATTTTATTGGTAATAGCCAAGTGAGATGTGCACTCTGATTAGACTCTTACTACATTACATTACTATATTAAAGACAATAGAAACGATGGAGGTTACAGACTATTAAAACATGATAGGAACTCCCCAGCAACTTTAATGTTATCATTTTCAGAGAAATATGATTATTAATGTCCTGTGTTATAATTATAGGATAGAGCATATTGAATTCCCAAATAATTTTTAAATATCCCTATCAGATATTCTATAACACATTATGCCTCTTTCAAATAATTTTTCTTTCAAATAATTAATCTTTTAAGCAATAGATAAACTTTTTTTTAAATTTTTTTTATTTTAAACCCTTAACTTCTGTGTATTGACTTATAGGTGGAAGAGTGGTAAGGGTAGGCAATGGGGGTCAAGTGACCTGCCCAGGGTCACCCAGCTGGGAAGTGTCTGAGGCCAGATTTGAACCTAGGACCTCCCGTCTCTAGGCCTGGCTCTCAATCCACTGAGCTACCCAGCTGCCCCTAGATAAACTTTTTTTAAAGCAGGATGAGGTTTAATTTCTTGTTTTCTTTTAGAATGAAGAGAAAAAGGAAGGATTTTTGGTGTGCTATACATCAAAATAATTTCCTATTTAGGCATTTCTTATTATGAAATATCTGTGAAGAAAACAGTGCTTCTTTGAGAGCCTGTTGAAAGGAGCATTTTTTTTTTTAAATTAAGAAGTTGGTCACCAATTTTCTAAATTATTTCCCTGGCAAAGTGTCATTGCATTTGTAAAGAAAATTGTACCACCATGTAATTAGGGAAGAGAGCCCTGGTGGAGGGATCTATGATAGGAACTTGGGTCCAGTGGTCTTTAGAAAAAACCCTAAAACCTCTCATCATTCCTTTGAGGACATCCAGCTAATTTATGATAGGCCAGAAATGATACCCTACTCCTTTTGCCTCTTTCCTCCATTATCCCGACTTCTCCAACTCCAAAGTGTAAAAGCAAAGAGTTACTTTCCCAGATTCTGGTATAAATTGGCAAAAACAACAACAACAACAACAACAACAACAACAAAACCATTTGTATATGAATAAAGCTGCAACTTCAAATGACTCTCAGTTCTTTCCTTGTGGTTATAATTTTTATTTATATTTTTTTGTCCCTGCCCAATCAGAAAGCTTATTTTCATGTTGGAAGGACAAATGTGTTTTTATTTTTTAAAATATACCACTTATTTTACATTATTATCTCAGAGCCAAAACACTCACCTTGGGATTTACTTTTTCCTATTATTCATTTTTAATTGGTAGTTACATTAAGTGAACTGAAATCTAAGAGAATATCTATAAATTTGGGAATAGATGATCAAATATATGAACATATGAAATATACTTGTGCTATAAGAAATGATGAAAGGGATAGTATCAGAAAAGCCTGGGAATACTCGTATGAATAGATGCAAAGTGAGATGAGCAGGACTAGGAAAATAATTTATACAATATAACATATGTAACACAATAATAAAACATGAGAGAAAAAGAATTTTCAAAGACTTAAGAAACTCTGAATATCCAGGATTCCAGAGAAGCAGAGAACTGACAAATCAAACTGCACAATAAGACATATTTTGGACACAGCCTTTCTGAGAATGTGTTTTGCTTGAGTATAAGTATTTGCTCTAAGAAGTTTTCATTTTTTTCCTGCTGGTAGGAAAAAAGGGGAGTTGAGAATATGGTAGCAGAAAAATAAAAGAAAAAATACAGTAAAAAAACATCCTGTTTTCTCATGATCATTACAAGGAAAGAGAAAAAGAAAAGCATGAAAGAATCAACACAGACCTGCTGAAGAAGTACATTTTGAATTTATTATATATTTGTAAAAAGCATGTATATGATAGTCACAGATTAATATATAGTCCACTCTGTTTTATCATGAATATAAAAATACTCATTTATTTGTTCAAAACAAAAATAAATAAATAAAAGTGTCCATATCAGAAAAGAAAAAGTAGAAATACATAGTAACTAAACAGGCTTTTTATCTCTATACAAAAGCAGTTTGTCTGCCTAGCACATCATGAAGTCTTGCTATCCATTTATTTTTAACAGTTTAACAGTGAAGACATGTTGGGGGTCTAGACAAGTCTCTGGTAGAGATTGGGAAAAATCTCAGAGTTTGTGAGATGGTTCTAGAAGAGAAGGATCACATGAGTGCTACATAGCCTTCAAATCAGATTCAGAACTAGAAGAAATTTAATAAGTTATTTAGTACAACTCTTTGATGAAAGTTGATGAAACTGAGTGCCGGTGAGTACCAGAATAATTTTCTTAGGGTTATGCAAAGGGCACAAGGGACAGAGCCAGGATTTTCTTGACAGCATCTTCTTACTGAATAACCAATTTATATTTTAAATAACCATTTGGTCCTAGTGGCTGTGACTATTCATCTGAGCAACTAAGTAGTACAGAGATAGCGTGTTGGACTTGAAGAGAGGAAGACCAGAGTTCAAATTCTACTTCAAGCACTTACTAGTTGTGTGACCCTGGACAAGTCACTTAATCTCTCTCAGCCTCAATATCTTCATTTGTGTAACAATATCAATAACAATAATAGCACCTGTCTCACAAGGTTATTGTGAGAATCAAATGAAATAACATGTAAAGCACTTTGTAAACTTTAAAGCACTATGTAAATGCTAAACATTATTAATTTATACAGCAGCTCTTATTGCTTGAAGTTCATTGAGGAGAAGAGGCATATCCTAGTCCATCCTCTTAGGAGCAGTAGGGTGATCTCTACTTCTGATTTTAGAAGTTTCTGTGGACCTGTAAACAAGGAGTAAAAATGTAAGATGTTTTGTTTTGTAATTTATTTAGCTTTTGCTCTAGATCTTGTTGGGATTGAATCCCAGGATAGAAAAGAAAGGTCGAAAACCAAGGTGAAAACCTTGATGAATCCACCCATTTATGGGCCCTTCCAGGTTGTGAGTAAATTTGTTGTGCATTAAGGTTATCAGAATCTGATTTTTACTGAGTGGCTTCCCTAGATAGAATTAACCAGGACATTGTCTATAAATGTCACCTCATCCACCAAAGATAGATGAGAATCCCTTGTGGAAGAAGCAATCCAATGGGCTAAAGTTTAATTCAGCTATAAAGCATGGCAAACTTACCTTTTCTTGTTAATTAATTTGATTAAATTTTGTATTTGCTTGGAGTCAGGGTTCAGACATCTTTGCTCCCGAGTTCTCTTTATTGTAGCACTACAATGAGCAAAATCACAGTGAAGAATTTTAACTACGTGAATTATATTCAGTGATAATGAAGTTTATCTTTCTACAAGGATAATGAAACTGTAGATTTATTGATCTTTTCTGTAATTATTCAGTAATAAGATCTCACATTTTTATAACACTTTTAGATTTACAAAGCACTTTCTATACAGCAGTCTTGTGAGGTGAGGAACCAATATAATTGTCTCATGGGCCAAAATAACTGGCATACCTGTTATCCATCAGGTAGTGACTATACAAGCTAGAATTGGAAACCCAGTCTTCTGAATATAGGACCCGTGTTCATTCCTTTGAACCATATTTCCCCCCAAAATTTTTGATGTTTGATTAAAACTGTGATGACCATGGAAAAACTCTATCTATTAGCAAGTGGGTAGGGTTTTACTCACATGATCTCAGTACGTGGACATGAAGAACTTTGGGGAATGACTTCAAGTTTTTCTAAGAATTTCACATGAGGGACAGCATCATGAGACTTGATACATCGACAGCGTATATTTCTTGAGAGTGGGGATCCTTAGAAAAAGAAATTGGTACAGCAGCGACTATTAATAGGAAGCTTTCAGCAGAATGCTGCCACTTAGACACTGGGTCATAGAATGAACTTATTTTTGCCATTTAACGCATATTGAGTTTCTCTAAACAGAAGTCAGGTTGTTTGGAAAGTTTGAGTATATTTTAAATTTCACAAGTACTCATGAATTTGGAGATGGTTTGATTGAAAAAAAAAAAGACTGCCAACAAAATAGCACTGAGTTAATTATACCACCCTAGTAATTAGTTTGCTTTGGGAGATTTTCTCATGGGCTTTGACAAATTGATTTAAATCATCTCTCCAGAGGCTTTAAACATGATTCTGGGTGCAATTTTCATACATAGGCAGATAGGAAAACTTTAAGGCATTTCAATCCTGTATGAACATATAAATACACACACATATTCAATTCTATTGCTATTTTCAAGGTAAAATATGTCACTGTGCCTTCTTACCTTGAACCCTGGGCAGAATAATTAAGATCCAGCAAAGCAGGAACGTTGTGCGAAGGACAGTGCTTTGTTTCATGGTGATGAGATTGGATGGATGTTCCTCTTTATTCTCAGCGTGCTCAGAGAGGCTGAAGAATTTCTGAAAGGCCATGTGCATAGGAAACAGTATTTATAGGCTTTTTTCCCCTCTTAACTCTGTTTGATCCGGTTAATAGTTAACACAGTGTACACAGATTTACTCCTGGGGAAGTCCCAGATTGCAGAACTGAGAGTATTTTTATCAGTGCTGTTTCCTTTTCAAGGAATTCCCCCCTCCTTTTTTTCCAACAAAAAGAATGTTAAGTTTCTCTTTTATTTTCACTATGTATGACAGTTGAGTTTATTTCAGTAGCCAGGTCAGAAATTTAGGCCAAAACAAATCATAAAGTCAGAAGAATGTCAAAGAAATGATTAAATTATCAAAGACACAAAGAGGCAGGCTATTCATCCATTCAATAAATACTGATTAACTGCCTACTGCCACTAAGATGCTAAGCCAGGTCCTGAAGGGGTAGGGAAGACAAGCAGATCATGGGCTTTCCACCACAAAGACTTTTGGAGTCATCCTGCAAAAGCATTCAGGAGGTTTAAGGACTGTCACATAGACATGGTGTCAAGTGTCTATGAGTCTGTGACTCTGTATTTAAGACTGGAAACTGGCTGATAGAGTCAAGAATAGGAAGAAAGATTGATAAACTATATCTGTGAAAATTTGCCGAACTCTTTTTGACTCCTGGAGATTATAAAAGACCTAATTCTTGTCCTCTTTTTTCTCACTGGTTCTCAAGAGAATTGTACAGCTTTGTCTCCTGATATAGGTCTTGTCTTAGCTTCTTCATGGTACTCTTTAGTTTTGATAAATCTTTATATTGTCTGGTGTTCTTTACAGATGGTTTTGGGGGGGGGTTCCAGATTTTGTTGGAAACTTTCAAATTTCCTGCTTTTCCAGAAATTGTAAAGTCTAAATTTAACACCTTTGGTCATGTTCGGTCTTCTGGCCAAAGAAACCAAGTTGTGATGAGCAGAGATTTATCAGGTGCAATTATGCTCCATCCAAAATGGAGTTAGGGGTGATTTTTAATATATTTTCACTTATACTTCGGTTCATAGCTGTATGTAGGACATTTCATTGGGATGTGTGACCAGGAAATTTCATTTCTTAAAGTGAATTTTGATTACTTAATCCTAGAGGACATTTTTGTTCATCAAACTATAGAAATAAACTTGTTACTTTTACTTAAGTTAATAACAAACTTTACTTTAAAAATATAAAATTCATAAAGATCTCCTTTCAATCAAATTTTTCCTTTGAAATAGGGAAATCAATAAGCATTTACATGGGAAAAAAGAGAAAGATCTGATTAAAAAGAGATCTTTATGAAATCTGTATTTTTTAAAAAATGTATCCCAAAAGTCTTAGTGCAGTTTTAAGCTTTAAAACATACACACACACACACACACACACACACACACACACACACACACACACCCCTTACTTTCCATCGTGGAATCAATACCATGTGTGTATTGGTTCTAAGACAAAAGAGTGGTAAGGACTAGCCAATGGGGGTTAAATGACTTGCCCAGGGTCACACAGGTAGGAAGTGTCTGAAGCCAGATTTTAACCCAGGACCTCCCATTGCTGGACCTGGCTCCCAATCCACTGAGCCACCCTGCTGCCCCCTAGTTTTAAGCTCTACTAGCTTTTACTGTATGCTTGGCTAAGTGAGCCTGAGATAGGATTTTAAGTCCCTGGTTGTTTCTTCTGCTTTGGCAGTTATGATTTTGTAGGCACTAATATATATGACAATTATTGAGATATAATTGAAGAATGAAACAAAGATATCACCACACCTTTAAACAACTTTGATCAATCCCTTTATAAAAAGGCAGAGTATAATTAGTGCCTATGAGAGTATAAAGTCCTGTAATAGAACATGTGAAGGAAAACTTTTCAGAAGTAGAAGGATATCCCTAGGAGGTGGCACGTCCACTGCCATTGATATCTTCAAACAAAAGACTAATTACTATTTGTTGGAAATGTTGAAGAGGGAGCGTACAGCAATTGGAGAATTGCTGAACAAACTGGTATCTGATGGTGAAGGAATACTACTGTGCTGAAAGAAATAATGAACTGGAGGAATTCCATGTGAACTGGAACGACCTCCAGGGATTGATGCAGAGTGAAAGAAGCAGAGCCAGAAGAACATTGTACACAGAGACTGATACACTGTGGCACAATCAAACATAACAGACTTCTCTACTAGCAGCAATGCAAGGATCCAGGACAGTCCAGAGGAACTTAGAAGAAAGAACACTATCCCCATCCAGAGAAAGAACTGTGGGAGCAGAAATGCAGAAGAAAAACATCGATCATGTGATTCAGTGGGAATACAATTAGGGTTAGAGTGTTAAAAGATCACTCTATTGCAATTATGAATAACATGGAAATAGGTTTTGAACAATGATTTGAAAAATATTCTAAATTTTAAAAAAAGAAACATTGAAGAGAAGAATCCTACTTAGGAATAGGTTGGAGTGGACCTCTGGGATTTTTTACAACCCTGGAATTCTTTGATTCCGAGGTGGCTTCTGGCAGTCATTGAGGAGATATAATTTGAACTGGACTTCTAAGGATGAGTAAGATTTAGACAGGAAGAGAGAGGAGCATTTTAGACTTGGGATTAAAAGGTCTTCTTAGGCTGTTCAGTTAATGGAGCCATTAGAGGAAAAGAATAGAGAAATATTTCACTGGGTCTCAGATGAATTTTCCCATTATACAGTTAGGAAGTGCTTCAAGAAATGGCTCCAGACTGTCCTGTTGTGCAACACTTTATCTCAGTGCAAAGGATGCTTCTTTGGTATGGTCATTTGGTTGCTATGCTCCCTAAAAGAGCATTTCAACCTAGAGCTGGAAAAGTTTGATATAATGATCCCAGGTAGTTCCCTAGCTATTTACACATTGATGCAATTTTTCCATCTCTCTCAGTGGGAAGGAGAAATTTCATTAAGCTCCTCAAATCTGGATACCGGAAAGAAGTCCAGATGAAAAGTACAAGGATGCTTGGATTCTCATTGGCCTCTGGGAGGAGTGATATATACCTCAAATTTTCCTGGAACACTTTGTTTTGATCTTTTCTTTGCCTGAATTAAGTTCTACCTTATATAATAAAAAATTTTTCCCATACTCCAAAATCAGATTGAATGGAGGGACAAACCATTTTTGATTTTGTATCACCAATGCCTATGTGACACGGTGTGTCGGGTACTTAGTACACAATTACAGAATTGAATTAAAGTTGTTGAATTAGTATAGTAGGTTAAGTTAGAGGGAGACAAATTTATTGCTATAAGGACAAAACTTTTGTAACAATGTCTTTCAACAATAGGGCAGGCTATTTTGTGACCCAGGAGACTATCTGTTGCTGAAGACGATCAAGTAGACACTGGTAACCATCTTCCATGACCTTTTGGACAGAAGGGTTTGGTTATTTTGAGCTGATCTGTCATTTGTCTTTTGGGGGGGGGGTTCAAAGTTTCCATTTGTTTTTGTGCAATATAGCTTATTGGGATGTGAACGGGGTATCTGGTTTTTAATTCACAATTTGTTTTGGTTCAGCTTTACCTTTATTTTATGAAAATGTCAAAGGGTGCTAAAGAAACAGTCATGATTTCTTAGAAATCACAATAGCCTTTCTGCCTAATGGGAATACCAATATTGTGGCAGTTTATAAGCAAAGTTATGTAATCATATCTGTACTTCATGGACTCAGGATTTCCAGGAACTAATTGCTGTGCTTTGTAACTTATATGAAAGTGAAACTATAATCTTGATTTTGCCCTGATTGCTCAAGTTCTGTTTTTGTCCAATAAATCAAGATGCAGTTTTGTGGCAGACAAAGCAGGTAAGTTAACATCAGCATTTCAAAAATGAAATTGTATGAATGGACAATTTATGTTCTAAAGAAAACATTAATCTTTACATAATAGTTTTCCTCTGTTGGCTGCCAAAAAGTATAAGATGTCAATAGCAATTATTTTAAAGTGGTATATTAACTCATCTCCACTATACAAGTGTATTATATTTTACAGCCAAGAACATATGTGCAAAATACAATTTTTATTTTCCTAGTGATTCTCTTAACTAAAATTTTAGACCTGTGTACTTAATTCTCTTTTTTTAAGCACAGAATACAAGAAAAGGAAAGCAATTGCTGTATTGTCATGAATACTCTATGAAAACACAGAGCTTAACAGAATAATAATAACATTATTCAATGGAATGATATAAGGGTTTCTAGAATCCAAAAAAATCCCTATCTAAAATTCAGACTCCGTAGTGTTGAACAAAAAAAAAAAGGTTTAACTTAGTCTTTCTTAAAAAATCAAATGTTAATTAACACTTTTGCTTCTTTTACTTGCAAATCTATATTCTCACTTCTTTCATGCTTTGTTAAGGCCTAATCTGGCATTTCTAATTGCCTTTTTTTAATTTTTTTTATTTTTTAACTTTTTTTTTAAGCCCTTAATTTCTGTGTATTGACTTATAGGTGGAAGAGTGGTAAGGGTAGGCAATGGGGGTCAAGTGACTTGCCCAGGGTCACACAGCTGGGAAGTGTCTGAGGCCGGATTTGAACCTAGGACCTCCAGTCTCTAGGCATGGCTCTCAATCCACTGAGCTACCCAGCTGCCCCCATCTAATTGCCTTTTATACATATTCATTTGATTATCTTACTAGCACATAGATCTTACAAATTCAAAACTGAATTTATTATCTCTAACATACTTTGGCAGAAGAACTTGGATACAAGTTTAAGGTTGGCAAAACATTGGAGTGAAAGTGTTAAGAATACTGTTAGAAGGATAGATCTGCATCTTTGAAGAGAGGCTAAAGAGAGAAAAAGAATTTCTATTTGTCTTCATAGAGTTGATGATTGAAACTGTGGGAATTAATAAGATGGCCAAAGAGCCTTAGATTTGAAATTCAATGTCTTGCTTTCACATTTTGCCTCTGCTTGCATGACCTTGAGCAAGTAAGCTTACATTAGTTCTTAACTTCCTCACCTATGAAATTTCCAGAAAGGGCTTTACTCCCTAAGTGACCTCTTATGCCACCAGCTCTCTTTCTCTTCAGAGCCCACATTGATCCTCTTCTCTTCTATTTACTTTAATTCTTATATTTCAAAACTATTAATAACAGTCCAAAAATGAAAGCATGTAAATATCCAGGAAAGACTGCAGATGACCTTTCCAGTACTCGAATTACCTATCATCTCTTCATCCTTCTCTTGTCCCTTCAACATATGTATGCATCTTCTCTTGGTCATTGTCTCCTTTTTCTGCATTATGCCATCCACTCCCATATGGCTTTCATCTTTGTTATCTCTGTGGATCTGACTGCCAGATTTCTATTTCTACTTCCAACTGCTCCTCAGAATTCTAATCCTGTATTTCCACTTATTTGCTTTATGTCTCTTATCTCCATATCTTGTCAGCACTTCAAAGTCAGTATTTCCGAGTTCATTCTCTTGGAAATTATATCTAGAACTTGTCCTTCTCCCTCACTTCTCCATCCTGTAGATGATACTATCACTCCTGGTGGCACAGGCTAAAATATGTGGAGTCATTTTTTACTCTTTCCCCTGCCCTTATCTCAGTTGCCGGTGCAATCAAGTGTCATTGTGACTCATCCATCCTTTTTACCCTCATCCAACCATTCTTATCTTCTTTCACCTAGATTATTTTGTAATCACTTAATAATAGGTCTTCCTGCCTCTAGCAGGATTTTTGGGCTGCAACTGGCCACAGAGGGAGTGGCACAAAATTTGGCATTTTGGTTCTAAAGCTGAAAGAGAAGGTACTTTCAGTGCTTAAGGTGGGAGCTAGCAGCACCTCCACAAAGCCTTTCTTAACTTCTTCTGAACAAATTGATTCATCTCTTTCTGCCTTAAGTAGAGCCTTTGCCTGTCCTTCATAGCACTTTGCTTGGGACTCTTTTGCATTTATCTTATTCTTCTTTCAGTTAAAAAAATTTTGAATGTACTTGCCTTTATCATTAGAATTTAAATTCCTTGAGAGCCTCTTATGTGTTATAGAGGGCTTTAAAAGCCAAACAAAGTATTTTATATTGGATCCTGAAGGCAACAGGAAACCCCTGGAGTTAATTGAATAGGGTAGTGACGTGGTTAGAATTGTATCTTAGGAAGATCAAAGTGGAAAATAAACTAGAAGGAATGGACTTGATATAAGACGACCATCCAGCAAACTATTGCAGTGATCCAGGCATGAGGTGATAGGGTCTTCACTAGGATTGTGGTATTGTCAGAGGAGAGCATGTGCAAGAAGTCTTATAAAGGTTGAAACATAAGAGTCGACAACAGATTAGATTTGAAGAATTGAAGATGAAAACTAGGTTTCAAGCCATGGTGACAGGGAGGACAGTGGTACTTTCCACAGTAATAAGGAATTTAGAAAGTTAGGAAAAGGGGAAAATTTGGAGGGAAAGATAATAAGTTCAGTTTTGGTCACATCAAGTATAAGATGTCTAGTAGGCTGTTAGAGATGTGAGGCTGAATATCAGTAAAGAGCTTAGGGTGAGCCAGATATATCTCAGAATCACTTGCATAGTTGAATAAGCAAAATAATATAGAAGAAGGGCCATTAGATCTGGTAATTAAAAGATCCTTCCTAACTTTGGAGAGAGCTATTTCATTTGATTCATGAGGTCAGAGGCCAGACTATAGAGAATTAAGAAGGAAAAGGAAATAGGAGCACAAAATGGGCCACCTTGTCAAGGGATTTAGCCAGAGAAGAGAAAAGGAATAATAGGACAATAGTTAGCAGGGATGGGAGGATTAAAGTGAGGGGTTTTGAGCATGGTGAGACAGGCAATAGGGAAGCAACAAGAAGACAGGAAGAAGTTTGAAGATACATGAGAGTGGGATTGCTAGAAGGGACAATCTGCTGTGGAGAAGATGAGAGAATAAGATCATATACATATAGAGAGGTTTACCTTTTCATGTGAAAAAGAGGTAAAGGAGGAAAGAGCAGCAATAGGCATCTTAATGAGATGAGATTGAGGAGAGAAGAGGAAACTCTCAGGGGATGGCCTCTGTTTTTTTCAGGGAAATATGAAGTAAAATTCTCAGCTGAGAACAGTTGGGTAGGGGAGCCACAACAGATTTGAGGTGGGATGGAAGTTTGAAAGACCCATTTTGTAAATAGGGAAGTGAGTCAGAGTAAAAGGATTTCCTCATCATAGTGAGGAATCAGCTATAACATTATTATGTTAATAAATGTGCAATAAAGCTAGATATCATCCTTAATTTTTTCATGATTTTCTCCTCCATTCAGCAAGGCATGAGTAGGAACAAAGGCATCAAATGGTAGTAACAGTATAGTGTTGAGGCTTGGCAAAGCCTATTCACTAGAATAAATGAGCAAGAGACTCAAGAGGAGAAGACAAAAGTGTGAGATTGAACTGGTTGATCAAAGAGTCCAGATGAGAAAGGAAAGAAGTCAGTGTAGGATGATGGCCTGAGAAAGAACCAAGGAATAGGGGAATTGGAATGTCATGAGGAAGGGTGAAGAATATGTAGATTCATATGATTTCAAAGTTCATGAACATAGAAGTGATACATTTGTGAGTAATGGCAAGATCAAGAATATGTGGTGTATGGGGAATAGGTCACAGGAAAGTGAAAGCCCAGGAGATTCAGGTGTTTGTGGAAATACCCCTGGGGCAGAAGTTGGGGAAAGAGAGTAACACTGTGAGCCCAGCAGTGAACTCATTGAGAAAAGAAGGAATGTTTTGAGGTCCAAAGACCACAGTTTGTACAATAAATATGAATTCTAAGAATTCAAAAGAAAGAGAGGTTTCTGAGTACAGCAACAGTAGAGAGAGCCTGAAAGTAAGTGGTATTGGGAATTAGGAAGTATTCTGACTTTCCAACTGTGAAAATTTAATACTAGCCTGTACCCCTTTCTTTGGTAGTCCAAAACAACCTTCGTATTTTAAAGGGAGAATGGTTTAATATTAAAATTGAAGCTACAACTTTTCTGCTTCTCCCACCCTCTGGTTGAATAAGATTGGAGACAAAACCTTTTGTATATCGATGTAAACAAGCCTCTTAAGCTAGAGAGGTAAAGAAAAGTAGAATTGCATACTTTGCAGCCATTCTAAAGGACTCCAGATTTCTGGGGTCCAGAAGAGCCTTGTTGCTTGCCCTGAATGAGGTAGGAGTCCTCTTATCAAAGGGACTTTGGAAAGAGACTTCTTGAAGAGCATAAATTAGAGTACCAGGAAGAAGAGGAGAAGGGGCCTTTTTCCTGTGAATCCAGAGTGTAGGTGGCTGACTACAGGTGGCCAGTACCCTTTTTTTTCCCTCTGGCCCACTTTTAAAATTATTTAATAAATAATTATAAATTAAGATACAATCTCCAGAGAATTTTAATCATAACAGCCCTGCCTAGTGAGTGCAGGGTGGGTGGGGTGGGAGTCACAAGTGCTACAAAGGATGGCTAGAGATGCAGAGTAATTCCAAGAGGGACCCAGATTCCAGTAAGTGCAAGAAGGAGTGGGGAAGGAAATGTTGAAGGTGAAATTCAGTTTGTTATCTATGGAGCAGGCTTTCCAGAAGATCCACTGGAAGAGGTGGTTAGCTTTACGGAAAAATTGGTGGGGATGGACAAGCACAAGGTCTTTAAATATTTCATAGATAATAATACAAAGCTTAGCCTGCCTTTCTCATTCCCACTTTATGACTAGCCTACTTTCTTTCCTAATCAGACATGTCACAGATAATGTCTTATGCAATAATCTTTGTGCATGTCATAATCGATAATATGTTGCGGTGAGCCATACTTTATATTACTTTGTTGTCAGTCAGTACATGTGTCATTAACTCTAAGGTGAACTTCTTTCGGTAATCCTAAGTGTTTAGGAATGTGTGCAGTTATTTCTGTTAAGTTTCTATAATTGATCATAGAAAATTAGGTTAGGGTATCTTCAATTTTATCATTAAGATAATTGAGATGTAACGAGGCTAAGAGACAAGTAAACATTTTTCTCAGGTAAAAACCAGTGAAAATACAAAGACGATTGCTTAAAACAGATTTATTTTCCAATACTTCTTGAGAATATTAAGGTATTTCTCATCTTAAACACGTATTTCATAGTGCTGTTTATCATTTCCAAAAGTAGAAAAAACATAAAATACACAATGAGAACAGTTTCTGAAAGTGTACATTTCAGTGAAAAAGTATGCAGGGGGCAGCTGGGTAGCTCAGTAGATTGAGAGCCAGACCTAGAGAGGGGAGGTCCTAGGTTCAAATCCGGCCTCAGACACTTCCCAGCTGTGTGACCCTGGACAAGTCACTTGACCCCCATTGCCTACCCTTACCACTCTTCCACCTATAAGTCAATACACAGAAGTTAAGGGTTTAAAATAAAAAAAAAATAAAAAAAAATATGAGAACATGTTCCATTGAGTCAAGGCCAGAGCTGTCACTTAAAGTTGGAATATCTTGGTCCTTCTCCTTTTCCCCCAGTTGCTAATTTCCTTTTACATTATCCATTAACAAACTGATTCTTTATTGTAACTTAATGCTATGAAGAATAAAAATTCTTCCTTCACTGACTATAAAGTACATATTTTTAATCCAAAAGATAACCAGGTTTTATATATATATATATATATATATATGTATATATATATATATATATAATCATTCATTATTCAGGTAATTTCCTATATGTTTCTAAATTTAGATCTATCATATTTTGACTAATACTAATATTATTAATAATATGTTTGATGTCTCTGCTGCAACTCCTGATGGCAACATGAAACACTAACGAGAGCAATCAGATAGTCAATGGAGAAAAGAAAGTAGATTTTCACCTACATGGTCAGCACACTGACTGTAGACAACATATCTCCTTGGTGGTTCTTGGGCTATGGATGGAGGTTGAAATGGAGAAAAAGGTTGTCTACAGGATGGATTGTAGGATCATAGCTCTGGAGCTGGAAAGCACTGGAAAACTATGGAGACCAGTGTCCCATCATTTGTAGTGTGAGTAGTGAGTGATTTAGTAATCAGGAAAGGAACCGTTTTGAGGTGCTTTCTGAGCTTCCTTTTAAGAATTCTTTTTTGTAGCTCTCTGTAAAACAAACAAAAAGAGTTATGTATTCATGTTATCCTTCTTTCCAAAGTGACTAAGTATTTGACAAAAAGTAGAAACAATATCCTCACAACCTACCTTCAGGATAAGCTTTGCTTGCTTGGATTCTGGATTCAAGCATGTTTGGCCCCTACCTTCTTTCAGAGTGATGCTGTTAACGGAAAATCAAAAAGAGCCTCTATCAAATTTCAGAAATTAACTGAGTGATTGCAATTGTCTTTATCATCATGCCAGTTACTTACATAATTTCCATTTTGTTACAGCTACCACTTGGGAAAAATATTGAAATCTCTTTAATGTTTGCTCTATACACCGAGTTCACTGTAGAACTTCTACAAAGGCACCATCCCCCTCTGAACATTGAGAAACCTGGAAGAGACATAATTTATTAATTACTAATACCAATTATGATACTATATATCCATAAGTATATTTCATTAATTTTCCTTATTACTCTTATGTTAATATGTAAACTATTTTTCATTGGTGAAAGGAAAACCATTTATGCAGCACAATAGTTGTATATTTTGAAAGAATGACTTCAGTCAGATTAAGACAATTTTAAATTTTAAACTTTAGCAAAACATTAAGGGGGCAGCTGGTAGCTCAGTGGATTGAGAGCCAGGCCTAGAGACGGGAGGTCCTAGGTTCAAGTCTGGCCTCAGACACTTCCCAGCTGTGTGACCCTGGGCAAGTCACTTGACCCCCATTGCCTATTGACTCCAAGATGGAAGGTAAGGGCTTAAAACAAACAAACGAACAAACGAACGAACGAACGAATGAATGAATGAATAAATAAATAAATGAAAACCTACACATATTAAAAAAAAACAAAACGTTAAGGAAAAATTTTGACAGAATAGTATAGTATAGTGCCCTGTATTATGGTAGGATGCAATCTATTTCCTTTTAAGAATTAATATGCTTGCCCAACAAATTAGCAAAGAAGATAAAAGGTGGGGATAATCTGTGTTGGAGAGAAGATGGAAAGACAAACACACTAATGTGTTATTGGTCAATTAGCAAATTAGTGCAACCATTCTGGAAAGCACTATATACTTAAGAATATTTATAGCAGCACTTTTTTGTGATCACAAACTGGCAAAGTAGGAATGACAAAACAAATTGTGGTTATATGGATGTAATGGAATATGGCCATGCTGTAAGAAATAAATATGCTGTATACAGAGAAGTCTGGAATAATTTCCATGAACTGATGTGATGCGAAGTAGGCAGAACCAGCAAAACAATATACACGACTGTGGCAATATAAATGGGAAGAACAAATATCACATCATAATAAAAAATGAATATTGCAAAAAATGCATAGAACAAGAAATTTTTAAAATCAAAAAGTTCAAAGTTTGGCTCTGTAATTTACTAAATGCTTAATCTAGAAGAGGCTGCATGGTAGTTTCATTAAAAAATTTTCTTCTCAGCTTTTCAGTTAGAGGATCTGGATTCACATTCTGCCTCTTCCTACCTTTTTATGATCAAAAGTGTTATCTAAATTAAAACTTGTTGAATTAGAACAACTGTTGCTGGCACTTGCCTGATTCAATAAGAAATGAAAGAGGTTTTGTCAGTGACAATTGCTTTCTAAAGCCATAGATGCTTCTAGCACTTTGTGCCAAAGATATAGTGGTTTTTAATACTTATTACAAAAAGGGACAGATTTTGAACAATTACTTTAGAATAAAAGAAGAGGAAAGAGCTTGAGATTTGAATCAACTAAAATGGAGAGTTAAAGAGTCCAAGAAGGAAATAATCCTGAGCCTAACAAGTAAAAAAAAGTTCTACTATACCGTGAACAGAAGTAGAATAGAGGAGTACTGCTAAAAGTATAGCCAGAACCTTCAGACTCATGTTTGTTGTTGCTGCTGGATCCTAGAAATGGTGGACAAGGAAAATGGTTTTGAACTTTTATATACATACCTATGTTACAGCATGTGGCAGTGGGAATTTCCATTGAGTCATTCCCCTTTTGGATTTAGCTTCCATTTTTTAATTCCTGTAAATGATTTATTTTACAAGATATGCTTTTGTTCTTATTTTGCTAAATTTAATATAAATGTTTTTTTATTCTGAGAAATTTAAATTTAAATAAATTTAAATTTATTTCAACATTTATTTCACCAAAATATCATCTTGGAATTTTTATTGTTAGAATTTTTTGTTTATTTTTGTTGGGGTTACCATTATTTTTTAAGAGCATTTTTTCTCTCCTATTTGAACGAAATCTGTAAAATACCTTCTTTAGGTCCCAATCCAATCCAATTCAAGTGTTTATTCTGCCCATACTATGTACCAAGAACCCTGTGAGGTGCTGCCCCTTAAGGGGTTTTACAGCCTGTTGGAGAGAGCACAGGTAAGTGAATATAAGATGCACTGTGTGGCTTGCAGTGTTGGGAGTGGTAGCTGCTACTCTGTTGAGCTATAGGTTTGTTGGGCTCACTCATTCCTCCCCCCACTCCTTTTCACACATTCTCTTAAAGTCCTCCTTTCAGGCGTGTCAAAATTCTTTAGGTCCAGAAAAGTATTTTTTCCAGAAAAGTAGTTTTCCTTTTAAGCCTGATATAGGAAGATAGTGGGAAGGGGAACTCTTCTGACAGCACAGGTGTCACTGCCCCTCTGCCAAAAATGCTCACCAGTTTTATGAAGGGTCTGATTCCAACTTTTGCCCCTGTTCTGGAAACTTGAAAACTGTAAATTGATCATTCTTTTCTTACAGCTCAAGCCTCTCTTAACTAAAGTATTTCCCTGGTGAACTACAAGCTGGTTGTAAAATTGATTTCTCCCTTTTGACTGATCTCCTTTGAATACTACTCCCGGTTTCTTGCTTCTTCTAAGCATTTGCCTGAGAATTCAGTTGGAGCAAATATATCTCTTTATCATCTCTGATAATCTGATGACAGTTTAGTTGATAAGGAAATAAGGACAGGACAAGGGAAATGTCTTTTACTTCATGCTTCCAGCTCTGGCTCCAGGAGCATGGAGTTTATTATATATATTTCAAGACTCATTTCACACAAAAGAACCCCCTCCCCGAAACTTTGCAGATGCACAGAAGTTACAACACAAAACATTGGCTTCAGAATAGACCAAGGCCAAGGCTGAATTTTGACTAGGTTCTTATCAGAAAGCCAAGTTGGGGAGTATCTTGGCCTTAGCTATAACAGGCAGCAGCATTCCTTGCTGTGTTAACAATGTTAATCCTTTAAATTCAGTTTTGATAGGAACTTAAAGCTTTTCAGTAAGGCCATAATACTTTTCAAGAAGAAATCACAAGGATCACAAAAGGGGTCAAAAGAGGAGTCTCAGATTTTTATCTATTCTCTTATTGGCTTCCCACAATGGTTAGCCACATTTATTTTACTTAAAGGATAAAAGGAAACTGAAAGCAAACTGACTTTATAAGTGGAGATTCTGGGAAGTCACACTTTGCCGGAGTAAGAGAAGTGGCCTCAGTAAAAGAAGAGAATAAGATTGCCCAGGCATGGCTCACAGTGCTCACCTATGCCGGTGTCTCAGTACCCTGGCTCAGCTGCTGTTGGTGGAGCTTTGTTCTCTATGATTTCTGCTGTTGATTGCATTTGTGGGGCAGACTCTCCTTTCTTTCTCTCCTGTTCTCCTGCTCTCTGCAGTCTGTGGCACTCCTGGCCTTCTCTCTTCGGATGGGACTGGCCAACTTTCCTGGAGTCTGGTCCTGTAGTTTGTTCTCCAGAGGCCTGAGAATGGATGAATGATTCAGGATTTCTGTCTAAACAGTTGTCAGGGGCCCTTTTCCATTGCCCCATCTCCTTTGCAATACCAAGGCAGCACTACATTCAGAAACTTAATAGCCTTTTCCAAAATTGGCCATATTTCCTTTGACATTTGATACATCACAGCGTCAAAATAAGCACCAGCACTTATCAGAACAAAGTGGTCATATTGGGATACCCGATGAACAGCAAATTTATAACAATTATATAAACAATAGATATGGCAATGTGCAGAACATCATTTGACAAACTACTCCAGGAACTACAGGTCTGATCAAAGCCATGTCATAGCAGCAAATGAATATCTATAGGACCCAAGGAAATATGCAGAAGAGCAAAGCAGTTCCATCTTTTGGCCTACAAGACAACAAGCATGCTTAACCTCAGTGTGTGTGCAAATAAACAACAAAACTGTGCATAACTGACATGTAGCAATAGTATACATCATGACTAGCACAGAAACAATCATGAAAAAAAGTGATCAGACAGAAACATTCTCAGAATTTGTAAGTACTTACATATGCCAGGGAGCATATGCAGCTTTTCTGACCTCTTTGGTTCTCCTCCTACCTCTCTGACTTCTCCAGAGTTAGTGGGGGCTCTGTAGGACTCAGTCCCAGACTCTCTTCTCCCTTTATACTATTTCTCTTCATGATTTCATTAGCTCCCATGAATTAAAAGACCATCTTTATGCTGATGATCCTCCAATCTGCTTATCTAGCCTTAACTAATTTGATGACCTACAATGGTGATGGCAAACCTATGACATGTGTCACGCTTAGCCGAGAAATATGGGGCCACTTACAGAGAAGGATGGGGTCACATGCTGAGGATGAAACATTTGCTGTAGTGCAGTGTAGACATTCTGTGCACTGTAGATGACAATTCTACCTATATTCATTTACCTATTTTGGTTTATTAAATACAGTTATATATTACAATTATATATTTTTGTTATTTAAACTATAAATATCGTGAAATTATGGTTTTTTTCTCGAAGTGACACACTCCCTGAGTTATGCTCATTTTTTTGGTGAATTTTGACACACCAAGCTCAAAAGTTTGCCCATCGCTGACCTACAATCTCTCTCTCTAGTTACCTATTGGATATCATGACCTGAATGCCTTGTAGATGTCTTAAACTCAACATGTCTACAACTGAACTAACTTCCCTGATGAGAGCATAACTATCCTGGAAGTCACCCCGGCTCAACCTAGAAGTCATCCTAAATTCCACACTTTCTCTCACCTGCTCTGTCCAATCTGTCAGTGGTGCCTATTGATTTTATCTTCATTACATCTCTTGAACATGTCCTCCTCTCTGCTCTAATGATGCCACCATCCTAGTGTAGGCCCTCATCACCTCATACCTGAAGTACTGTAATAGATTGCTGGTGAGTTTCCCTGCCACAAGTTCTCCATACTCCAGTCCACTCTCCACACAGCTTCAAAGTGATCTTCCTAAAGCTCAGGTCTGATCATGCCACTCTTCTCCCTGTACTCAGCCAGGATCAAATATAAAAACCTCCATCTGGTGTTCAAAAGCCCTTCATAACCTGGCTTCCTCAGCACCTTACACCTCACTTCTCCACACATATACCACAGCATCAAATGACACTGACCTCATGGCTGTTTCTTGAACAAGACACTCCATCTCTCAACTTACAGCCTTTTCATGGTGGTCCCCTATTCCCAGAATGCTCTTCTTCCCCTTTTCTATCTCCTAGTTTCTGGCAAGTTCCAACTAAAATCCCACCTTCTATGGGATGCCTTTCCCAATCCCCCTTAATTCTAGGGTCTTTTCTCTGTTGATTAATACAAATGTATCCTGAATATATCTTACTCAATAAAAAAAATCAGTAAACTTTTATTAAGTTCCTGCTATGAAGAACTAGAAACTAAAGGAATGTCCCTCAATTGGGGGAATTGCTGAACAAATTGTGGCATATGATGGTGATGGAATAATATTGTGCTATAAGGAATGATGAACAGGATGATTCAGATGATGCAGAATGAAATAAGCCCAAACAGGAAATCACTGTACACAGTAACTGCAATATTGTGGAATGATCAGATGTGATAGACTTTGCTACTAAAAGCAATACAATGATGCAGGACAATTCAATGCAGATAAAAATATATGATTTATCACTTGTTTATTTGGGTATGTGTTCTGGAATTTTGGTTTTGTAAGATTATTTGCTTACAAAAATGAATAATATGGAAATATGTTTTATGTGATAATACATGTATGACCCAGATTAAATTGCCTGTCAGCTCCAGGAGAGGGGGAGGGAAGAAGGGAAGGAGATAATATGGATCATATGATTTTGGAAAGCTCCTGCTATGTGTGCTAAGTACAAAGGATCCAAATTTTTAAAAGAAAGTAAATTCCACATCACAAGGAACTTACAAACTAACAAGGGAAGACACTACTCAAAAGAAAGCTGAATAGAGAGAAGAAGAGTACCAAAGAGTACTGAGTACAGGAACCTGATGTTTGAGGAGTGTCAAAGCTGAAGCAATCTCAGTAAGAATGAGCTCATCTTGGGAGAAGCATGACATTCAAATTGGGACCAAACAGAGCAGATAGTGGAAAATGAACTTGATATTATTTGGACACAGTTGTCTACCTATTGCCTTTCCTATTAGATGGCATACTCCTTGAGAGCAGGGACTGTCTTTGGCCTTTCTTTTTATCTTCAGTGCCTGATTAGTGATTGAGTGACACTGGTTAGCCATCCCTTACATGGATAAACACATCTGGCTCCGTGTTTAACTTTCTTCTGTTTCTCCTGTAACACCCAAAGTTCAACTCTGATCATTAATCAAGTAAACCTATCTCTAGTTTGGGGTTAATATTACAGAACAATAATTACTATTTAGTTTCTTCCCTGGTCACTTTCCTCAAAGACTTGAAAGGGCTTTCTCTCAGTCAGTAAAAATTGACCAAGGGATTGTTATGTTTTGGGCATTTTACTAAGCACTGAGGATATAATGAAAGCTATTGCAGTCCTTTCTCAACAAAAGTGCATTTCCCTTTTCAGCCAGTATCACTTCAGAGAAAGAGGAAGACAAGAAACTAAACTAGACAAAAATTCCTCTTTGTTCAGACTTTGGTTTCTACTCTTAATCCATTTCTGTAATGAAGGCCTTTTGGCTTCAACCTGTAACCCACTTTTCTGGAGGGCAAATCTGGGAATCATCTTTAGACTAAAGAAGTACTTTTAATATTGCTAGAGAACAAGAAATGAATATTTTAAGTTTATTTCCCCTCTCAATATCAAAGGATAGTTCCATATCATTGGTGTCTTTACAACTATATTGTTATGCAAGAAAGGTATTGCCTTTAGATTCTGCTTTTTCTCCCATGTCAGCCTGGTTGTTGGGTTTCTTCCAGTGCACCAATATTTTATTTAAAATATCACTTTCTGATTAAAGCCTAGTTTAGACATTCTTTTCGGAATTGGCAGGTGGTCTTTTTTGTTTAGAACAGCGATTCCCAAAGTGGTGGGTACTGCAGCGATCCAGGGGAGCAGTGATGGCCACAGGTGCATTTATCTTTCCTATTAATTGCTATTAAAATTTTTAAAAATTAATTTCCAGGGGGCTAAATAATATTTTTTCTGGAAAGGGGGTGGTAGGCCAAAACAGTTTGGGAACCACTGGATTAGAATCTGCTTAGGCAAGAGTCCATCAGAATCTACCTGCTCATCAAAAAGACCAACTAACTATGATTGCAATGGATTGTCTTTCTAGGGCCCTTGTCAATCTCTGGGGTTCTCTTGTAAGAAACAAGTTGCCCAGTTTAATGCAAGTAGGTATGAGTAACTTTCCATTGATCTGCTAGCTTATTTGTCCCATAATCTCCAAAATTTCTTAACACCATATCTCTTTGTTGAAGATTTTTAACAACAGCCTCAGACATCATACTGTCATTTGCTTTTTTCAGAGTTCTTGACGTGAAGTGGTAAGTCGTCTTTCATCTTATCTCAGAGGCAAGAATTAAACCGTTTGTGAATATCTAAAGTCTATATCCTTTCTAAAGCACAAGTTATTAGATAAGACCAACTCTTATTCAAATATCAACAGGCACCAGAGGGTTGGGTTTGGAGTAATACAGTGCACCCAGAAAGTTGCATCATTCCATGTAAGCTATTTAAATATTTCCACAGTCACTTCTGACAATTATAAAATGTTAAAGGTTTCTCAAGAAAAGTCAAACAAGATGATTGCTAAGTAATCTTTAGAACGGTGATGGCAAATCTTTTAGAGATGGAGTGCCAGGCCACCACCCCCAGCCCAGTCCCAAGACCAAGTGCCATGCCCATGCCCCACCCAGCAGTATGCCCCACCTCTCCTTACCCCACACAGGAGAGGGAAAAAGCACTCCCACTGGGCTGCTGGACAGAGGGGTGGATGAGGTGAAAAAATGTCGTTAGACATGCTGGAGAGGAGGAAGGGAGCAGATCTGGCTGAGTCCCTTTACCTTCTAGTAACGAACTCTGGGGGTGGAGGGTAAAGAAGGAGGGTGGCTGAGAACCCACAGAGAGCACTCTGCAATCTTTGGCACCCGTGCCACAGGTTGGTCATCACTGCTATAGAATAATAACTTACACAATGCTTCTTTTCTAATCAAGTGTAGAGGTTATGATCTGCATGTGTTTTGACTAAACCCAAATTAGTTAATGGGCAAATGTTTGACAATCTTGTTGAGTTAAATAACTGTCAAGAGTATTTTCTGAGCACAACATTGGTGTCATGGCCTTTAATAACAAATATTCCCTTAATAGAAATACAGTGCTTTCAAATTAGCTCTCTTGTTTATAGATATCTACCACTCAAAAAAAAAAATAACAGATATGTTCCATCTTCAAACATGAATTTGCAAAAATAGGCATATACATAAAAAGGCTTAAATTAGAAGCTATTCAAGTTATTGCTGAGTACAAAAGTTCTTAACTTCTGGACTTCGTCTAAAGTGAGGTTAATTGACTCTACTTTTTGGTGTTCTTGGTAATCTTTATTATAATATGTGAAGATGCCAGAGATCTGGGGGTCTATCCATTAATTCCAAAGCTGTCACATTTTCCCCTTAATAATTGTTTTGTTTTAATTCTGACTCTGCTAAATGTTATGTACAACAATTAAAAGGAGAGAGTTTTTTATATTGTAAGGCACTAGAACTGACCCCTAAAGATACAAAATTGCTACAATATACAAAGTTAAGATGCTATGAAGTAGCATCAGTTTTGACCATTAGAGCCCATTTTAAATCAGCTTTTCCAAATCTGATTTACATATGTAAGTTAATACATTATGGTTATATCTATATCCTCTCTGGTTTATAATTGAAACTGACCCAAAATTATAGTTTTCAAAGAAACTCAGAGCTACCTTAGGACCTCAGTGGTATTCTAATTCAACACCTGCCTTAGGAAAAAATACCCTCTATGCCATTTAGAATAAGTAATCATTCTACCTCCAGCTGAAGATGCATAGTGAAGGTGAATTTGCTCTGTCAGGCATTTTTTAATACTTTTTAGAAAAGCCTTATTGGTAGAAAGTTACTTTCTCTCTTCATATTAAGGAGAAATCTGCTTCTCTTTAACTTTTACCTATTGTTCCTAGCTCTCCCCTTTGAAAAATACACAGTGGGTGACAGATTCAGCATCAAAAAGATGTCAACAGACTAGAATTGTTGGCCAAATCTAACATAATGACTTTTAACAAGAACAAATTTAACAGAAATAAATGGAAATTCTTCAGAGGCAGTTTTACAAATACAGGATGGAAGAGATTATTTCATTGTTTATCCTCATCTTTAATGCCTAATACAGTACCTGGCACATAATAGGTAATTAATAAATACTTTTTTATCAAATAAAAAAGACTTGCAGAAGTTTTTGTGAAAAAAATTTAGTAGCCTAAAAATTCAATATGACAGTGTAATTTAGAAATACTTTTAAAAAGCAATTTTTGACTGCCTTATTAGAAGCAGAAAGTTCTGAACAAGGAAAATGACACTTTTGATTTTTTTCCCAGATTACATGTTGATTCAATTTTAATCATCATTCTCTGACATTTTGTGATGCATGATTTTTCTCTTCTTCCCACCCTCTCCAAGACAACTGACAATATGATACAGGTTGTAATGTGTTATCATCCAATACATATTTCCATGTTCATTATGTTGTGAAAGAAGACACAATGCTTACTCTAGGGGAAAATTGATGAGGGAAATAAAGTAAAGAATGGTATGTTTCAATCTGCACTCATATTCTGTCAGTTCCTTCTATGGTGGTATATAATCTTTTTTGTCATGAGTCCCTTGGAGTTGCCTGTTTCTGTGCGATGCTGATAATAGTCAAGTTGTTCACAGTTTATCATTGAACATTATTGCTGTTACTATATACAACATTCTCTTGGTTCTGGTCACTTTATGTTGCAGAGTTTCATAGAAGTTTTTTGTGATTATCTTGTTCATCATTTCTCAAATCACTTAGTATTCCATAACAATCATATGCCACAATTTGTTGTCATTCCCCTATTGATATACATCCCTTCAGTTTCCAGTTCTTTGCTAACACACACGCACATACACACACACACACAAAGCTACTATAAATGTTTTGATATAAGTATGTCCTTCTCCTTTATCTCTGCTCTCTTTGGGATACAGATCAAGCAGTGGTATTGCTGGATCAAAGGGTATACAACAATTTGATGACCCTTTGGGCATGATTCCAAATCGCTCTCCAGAATTGTTGTATCACTATTGAACTAATAAATAAGACTAGGAACTAGTACTTTTGAAAAACAAGTGAAATATATAACATACTGGTTAATCTAATTTAAAAAAGAAGATCAAATTAAGAGTATCAAAGATGAAAAGGATGATCTCACCTGTAATGAAGAAGAAACTAAGGAAATTATTAAGAACTATTTTCCCCAACTATATGACAATAAATATTACAATCTAGGTAAAATTGGTGAATATCTACAAAAATATAAATAATCTCATCTCAGAAAAAGAAATTGAACAAGCCACCTAGGAACTTCCTAAGAAAAAATCCCCAGGGCCAGATGGTTTCACAAGTAAATTTTATCGAACATTTAAAGAACAACCAATCCCAAAACTATACAAATTATTTGACAAAATAAGCAAAGAAGGAGTTTTAATAAATTCTTTTTATGACACAAATATGGTACTGATTCCAAAGCCAGGCAGACCAAAAACAGAGAAAGAAAACTACAGAACAATCTCCTTAATGAACATAGATGCAAAAATCTTAAATAAAATACTAGCAAAAAGACTACAGCAAGTTATCACAAGGATTTTTCACTTTGACCAGGTGGAATTTATACCACGAATGCAAAGATGATTTAATATTGATATTAATATTATTATGTTAATATTGTTAATTATTATTACTTATATAATAATTAGTAATTAATAGTAATTATCTATTTTGCTTATTGGTTTAATAATGTTTGTTAATGATAATTAATATCATGTTAATAATATTAATTATTGACAATATCAATAATCAAACCAACAGAAATCACATAATTATCTCAATAGATGCAGAAAAAGCCTTTGACAAAATACAACACCCATTCCTATTGAAAGCACTAGAAAGTATAGGAAAAGAAGGGCCCTTCCTCAAAATAATAAACAGTATATATTTAAAACTATCAGCAAGTATCAATCTGCAGTGGGAACAAGTTAGAAGCCTTCCCAGTAAGATCAGGAGTGAAGCAAGGATGCCCATTATCACCTCTTTTATTTAATATTGTTCTAGAAATGCTAGTGGTAGCGATTAGAGAAGAAAAAGAAATTGAAGGGATTAAATGAAGAAACTATACTATCACTCTTTGCAGATGATATGATGGTATACTTAAAGAATCTTAGAAAATCCGAATGATTGTATCTATTCTCAGTTCTACCAACAGTGTACTTGTATCTCAATTTTTCCACATTCTTTCCAACATTTATCATTTTCCTTTTTTGTCATATCAGCTAATCTGAGAGGTTTGAGGTGATCCTTTGGAGTTCTTTTAATTTACACTCCTCTAATAGTGATTTGGAGCATTTTTTCAGGTGATTATAGATAACTTTAATTTCTTCATTGGAGAATGGCCTATTCATATCTTTTGACCATTTGTCAATTGGGGAATGCTTTGTATTCTTTTTTAAAATAAAAATTTATTTTTCCTCCTATTACATGTAAAAACAATTTCTTAATATTAATATTTTTAAGTTTTGAGTTCCAAATTCTCTCTTTTCTTCTGATCCTCTCTCACTCTCTCCATGCCCTCCTTTCTCCCTAGGATGGCAAGCAATGTGGTGTATATTTTATATTGTGTTTTCAAGTAAAACATTTTTCCATATCAGCCATTTTGTGGAAAAGATCTCAAAAAAAGAAGAAAGAGAATAAAATATAATGTATTTCAATCTGCATTCAAACTCCATCAGTTCTTTCTCAAAAGACAGATGACACTTTTCATCATGAGTCTCTGAGAGGAGGTGAGCTGTTTGCTCACTGTGGCAGAACTGCTTTAGGACCTCTGGTTGGGGAAACTGAGGTCAGTCGCAGACTATTGCTTGAGTAGGGGGACCAGGGATTATACCTAACCCTGGATTATAAAAATTAGAACTAAGTAGGGCCCAGGAAATAACAAACATAAAAATTTGTGAAACTGAGGCACTATGCCCCAACACCCTAGGAACCGTGGAATTCCAGTATAAAGCTAATAATTAAGTCTATTGGTCTGGGTGCTAAAATTAAAAGAAAAATTGAGTGAGCAAAGGAGAAAGATCCCAATTATTGATAGCTGTTATAGGGACAGAGAAGACCTGGGTTCAAACTCAGAAGACAGTGAAGTAAAAACACCTACTTTTAAAACAGCAAAGAAAAACAATAAATGCTCAAAAAGAAGTTTTAGGACATCTTTAAAAAGACCTTAAAAACCAAATGAGAACAGTTGAGGAAAAAATTATGAAAGAAAGATCACCCAAATAGAAAAAAAGATCCAGAAACTCACAGAAGAAAATAATACTTAAGAACTAGAATTGGACAAGGAAAAGCTAATGACTTCCTGAAACAAGAAATAATAAAACAAAATCAAAAGAATGTAATAATAGAAGAAAATATGAAACATCTGATCACAAAAACAACCGACCTGAAAAATCAAGGAAAGTCAATATAAAAATAATTGGTCTCCCAGAAAGTGATGATAAAAAGTTTAGAAAAACATACTCCAAGAAATCATTAAGGTAAATTAAGAGAAAAGAGGGCAAGGGGATAAGAGGAGGGAGGGATAACTAGAAGGGAATAATATATGCCAAGAAATAGGGAGGTAAGATAAGGAGATAAAGGGGGGGACTCAGTACAAGATAAGAGAGGGATTTTTAAAATAAAATTCATATAAAGAAATAGAAGGGTATGGTTGAGGAGATAAGGAAGGTACTTTTGGAAAGGTGAATAGCATAAGAACTAAAAAGAAAGTGGGAAGGAACAAGTGAGGTACCATTAGAAAGGTGGGCCAATTTAGAAGTAGGAGGCGAAGAGAGAATAAGGAGAGGCTTCTGAGAATTCGAGAGGTAATGGACAGAAGAAATGAGAGGAGGATACAGCAAAAAGAGAAGAAAAGGACTGCAGAAAAACAGAATGGAGGGAAATTGTAAGAAATTAAATTTAGGGTTTGACTAAATATGAAAATTCTAAGGTAATACTGTGGTTGCTGATTTAAAATATTATAGCTTAAGTCAAAATTACTTTTAGTGGCATTTATTTACAAAGAATATTCAAAGAATATTTAGTGTGAAATTCCTTCCCTCCTCCAACCTCTTACCCACATTGAGATGGTAAGCAATCTCATATAAATTTTACATGTGCAATCATGTAAAACATTTTTTTCCACTTAATCCTTTTGTAGAAGAAAACCAAAATAGAAAAAAAAAATTAAGAAAGTGAAAATAGTTTGCTTTGGTTCGGACTCAGACTGAGCTCTTTTTTCTGGAAGTAGATGGCAAATAGATATCATGAGCCATTTTGGGATAGTTTGGGGTAATTGTATTGCTGAAAATAGCTATTACATTGTTCATTGCAAAATATTTCTGCCACTATATGATGTTCTCCTGGTCCTACTTATTTCACTCTGCTTCAGTTTATGTCTTTCCAGGTTTTGCTGAGCTCCTCCTGCTTGACATTTCTTATAGCACAAGAGTATTACATCACAATCATATATTATAACTTAGCCATTCCCCAGTTGATGAGTATCCCCTCACTTTCCAGATTTTTATCCCCCTAAAAACAGCTGCTTTAAATATTCTTGTATATACGGGTCCTTACCACTCCCCCCACCACTTTAAAATCTCTTCGGGATACAAACTTAGCAGTGGTTTTGCTGGGTCAAAGAATATGTACTGTTTTATAGCCATAGGTCCAAATTGATCTCCTGAATGATAGAATCAGTTCACAACTCCCCCAAACAGTGCATTCATGTCTCTGCTTTCCCATATCTCCTCCAAGTTTTGTCATTTTCCTTTTCTGTCATAATAGCCAGTTTGATAGGTGTGGGGTAGTACCTCAGAGTGGTGAATTTACATTTCTCTAATAGTATTTAGAACATTTTTTTGCATGACTATTGTAATGATTAGAATGAGTGGTCACCAAAAATTGTAATTAACTCTTAAGTCACAAGACTGTTAATAGGTAGATTTATTAATAAGAAAAAGAAAATAAGAAAGAAATACAGAAAGGAGGTGAAGAATTTCCTAGCCTAATAATCCAGAGCTAACAACGCAGTGTCTGTCTCCGAATCTCAGCCTCAGAAAATAATTCCCCCCCAGCTTCCTGCTGGGTCTCATCTTATAAATCCTTACTACATCCACTAGCTCTCTTAAATCACTCCCCAGGAACCATTCTCAGTCCCACAATTAGCCTGGTACCACCCAGGGGGGCAGTACCTGTGGGATCAATTTCATGATTGCTGATTTGATCCAAATTCAAAACAAATGATAAGGGAAATCAAAATCTCTTGATTGATTAAATCAAAATATGAGTTCCCTTCTCATACTATAGAGAGCTTTAATTACTTTGTCTGAGAACTGCCTGTTCATGTCCTTTGACCATTTATCAATTGGGAAATGACTTGTATTCTTATATATTCAACTCCTTTTTCTATGTATTTGAGAAATGAGGCATTTATAGAGACTCGTAAAAAAAATTTTCACCATTATGATTACTGTGTATTACTTTCTATCCTATTTCCCCATTTAGTTTCTGACTACCATCTCCCTCAATTTGACTTCTTTTTTCCATCAGCCCTTCACCTCCTTCTCTTATCCTTTTCCCCTCCTATTTTCCTGCCTGGTAAGATAGCTTTCTAATACTCAACTGATTGTGCATGTTCTTCCCTCATTGAGCCAATTCTGATGAGAGTAAGGTTCACATGCTCTCCTCCCCACCTCCAATATCTTCCCCCTTTACAGAGAATGCTCTTTCATGCCTCTTTTATGTGCAATTACCCCATTCTATTTTCCCTTCCCCCTCCTCCCAGTGCATTCTTCTTTCTCATGCCTTAATTTTATTTTATTTTTTCTCATTTTTATGTTTTATATTCAACTCATACCCTTGACATCCATCTATACATATTCCTTCTAACTGTCCTAATAATGTAAAAAAACTCTCTTATTCCAACTGCCTTCGTTGTCAATCAAATCTTCTCCCAACATTCCAAACTATCTCTGTGCAGTTTCCCCTACAATAATGACAAAGTTCTTTAATACAAGATTGCTATATAATATAATACAAATGCTACGAGAATCATTTCCCCATGTAGGGATGTTCACAGTATTGTATGTCTTTTTGATTTATCTTTCCTGTTTACCTTCTTATGATTCTCTTGAGTCTTATATTTCAGAGTCAAGTTTTCCATTTGACTCTAGTCTTTTCATCAGATATGTTTGAAATTCTTCTGTTTCATTAAATACCCATTTTTCCCCTATTCATTTTTGCTGGATAAGTGATTCATTCTTAAAGTCTTAGCTCCTTTGCCCTCTGGAATATCATATTCCAGGCCTCTGATCCTTTAATGTAGAAGCTGGTAAGATTAGTGTTATCTTAACTGTGGCTCCGCAATATTTGAAATGTTTCTTTTGGGCTGCTTGCAATACTTTCTCCTTGAACTGGGAGTTTTGGAATTTGGCTATAATATTCATGGAAGTTATCCTTTTAGGATCAATGATTAGGAGGTGATGATTGGATTCTTTCCATTTCTATTTTGTCCTCTGGTTCTAGAATATCAGGTTAGTTTTCTTTGATGATTTCTCTTGAAAGGTAATGTCCAAGTTCTTTTTTTGATCATGGCTTTCAAATAGTTTAACAATTCTTTAAGTATTTCTCCTGAATTTATTTTGCAGGCCAGTGTAGTTTTTCCCATGAGACATGAGACATTTCACATTTTCTTCTATTTTTCATCATTTTAACTTTGTTTTATTATTTCTTGATTTCTCATTAGCTTCCATTTTTGCATAATGCAAAAATTTTAAGGCATGATTTCCTTGAGTAGGCTTTTGTTTCCTCAGTGAATTTTTATAACTCTTTTTCCAAAGAACCAATTCTGTCTGTCAAGAAGTTTTTCTCTTCATTGCATTTTTGTGAATCTCTTTCAATTTTGGCCATTCTGCTTTTTAAGAAGTTTTTCTCTCCTTTGGATTTTTGTGCCTTTTTCCTATTAGTCTATTCTGGTTTTTAAGATATATGTTTCTTCAGTATTTTTTGTGCCTCCTTTCCTAAGCTGTTTACTCTTTTTTCAGGATTTTCCTGTATCACTTTCATTTATTGTTGCTATGAAAACTGGACAACAGTATGGCAGAAACTAGGCATAGACCAATATCTAACACCCTATTCCAAGATAAAGTTAAAATGGGCTTATGATTTAAGACATAAATGGGGATACCATAAATAAATTAGGGGAGCATAGAATAGTTTACCTGTCAGTTCTATGGAGAAGGGAAGAATATATGACCAAACAAGAGATAGAGAACTTTACAAAATGCAAAAATTTTGATTATATTAAATTTTAAAACTTTTGTATAAACAAAAATCAATGTAACCAAGATTAGAAGAGAAACAACAAAGTGAGAAGAAATTTTTACATCAAATTTCTCTGATAAAGGTCTCATTTTGCAAATATATAGAGAACTAAGTCAAATTTGTAAAAATGCAAACAATTCCCCAATTGACAAATGGTCAAAGCTATTAATGATCACATAAAAATGTTCTAAATCACTCTTGATTAGAGAAATTACAATATGACAATAAAAGAAAATTATAATATTGGAGGAAATGTGGCAAAATTGGGACATTAAAGCATTGTTGGCGGAGTTGTGAACTGATCCAATCATTCTGGAGGGCAATTTGGAATTATACCCAAAGGACTATAAAATTGTGCATACCCTTTGAACCAGTAATGTCATTACCTAGGTCTGTATCTCAAAGAGGTCCGAAAAAAGGCCATGGTTCCACATATACAGAAATATTTATAGCAACTTTTTTTGTGGTGACAAAAAAATTGCAAATTGAGAAAATATTCATCGATTGGAGAATGACGGTACAAATTGTGATATATAATGGTGATGTCATACTATTATGCTATAAGAAATGATGAGCAGAATGATTTCAGAAAAAGCTGGAAAGACCTATATGAACTGATGCAGAGTGAAATAAGCAGAACCAGGAGAACATTATACAAAATAACAGCATTATTGTATGATGATCCAGAAAAGATTTAATTACTCTCAGCAATACAGTGATCCAGGATAATTCTGAAGGACTTATAACAAAGAATGCTATCCGTCTCCAGAAAAAGAACTGTTGGAGTAAGAAAGGAGATGAAAGCATACTATTTTTCATTTAGTTTATTTGTGTTTTCATTTTAGGGTTTTGGTTTTATTTGAATAATCTCTTACATTAATGACAAATGTAGAAATAAGTTTTACATGATAATATATGTATAACCTATGTCAAATTGCTTACCATCTCCACAAGAGGGAAGGGAAGAGAAAAAAGGAGACAATTGGGATCTTAGAATTTTGGATAACATATGTTGAAAATGATTACATGCAATTGGCAAAATAAAATGTAAAAAAAATGAAAATTAATTAAGTAAAAAGGGAAGTTGAATTAAAAATAACATAAAATCTAGCATTATTTGTGATGGAAAAACTCTAGAAGCTTTTTTAGTGAAATAAATAGGAATCTAGAAAATACATGAATATTATGAGAAAGTGCTTAGAGAGAAGTGCTCCTTTCAAAATTATATTTGAGTTGAGTGTTAAAATAACCTTTTGCAAATTTATATGCTACAATAAATTCTCAGAAATCTATAGCATTTATTTAGCAATAGCAAAAATTAAGAGGAAATGATAGAAAGAAAATTCCCTCAAAGAAACTACAAAATTCAAAAAATTTCTAGGAGTCAATCTATCAAAAAATACACTTATGACATGGGTACAATTATAAAACACTTTAAAGAAGTAAATGACAAATGATATGAAAATATGCATTGTTCATGGTTGGTATATGCCAATTTAATAAACATAATACTATTCTGATCTTTCTTTTGGAAACACCTTTAATTATTATTTTTTAACACTGTGTTTATTAGAAAAATCACATTACATAGCTATTTGATTCTCTTATGATATGCTTTCAAGTGAACTTGTAACATATGTCTGTGTCTTTTATCAAGAGAAAAAGTAAAATAAAATAATCATTTTACAGTAGACAACTCACTCTGGAAACTATCTATTACTCTAATAATATGTTCCTTACGAAAACAATTCTTTTTTTATAAATATGTAACAAATTATAATAAATATGCTCGTCCAAGATAAACAAATTCTCACATTATCTATATCCAAAAATCTACATCTCATTCTTTTTTCTTCCTCTCTCAAACCCTTTCCCCCTCCTTCAAGAAGGCAAGTAATAGGATATAGGATAAACATAGGTTATCATATGATACATATTTATCTGTTCATCATATTGTTAAACAAGAGATATATTGCTTATGCTAGAGAAAAGTTCATAAAGGAAACAAAGTAAAGAATGGTATGTTTCAATCTGCATTCAGACTCCATATGTTTCTTGAATGCCAGTGGATAGATATCCTTTTTCATCATGAGTCATTTGGAATTGTCCTGGATAAATCTTGTAGATTTAATACTGTACCAATTAACCTACCCAAGGTTTGATTTTATGGACCAAGGCAAATTAACATTTATTAGAGGATCAGAAAGCCTAGAATATTAAGGGAAATAAAAGTAATAATTATGGAAGTTATTTGATACTGAATTTAAAAAAACAGAAAAATAGATCAATGAAAAAGATTAGATAAGCAAGTATCAAAAATAGTTGAACTCAGTAACTTAGTGTTCAGGAAACCTATGAAAACAAATTACTTAAGAAAAGAATTTTCCTGGGTTTAAATATGGCCTCAGACACTTCCCAGCTGTGTGGCCCTGGGCAAGTTACTTAACCCCCATTGCCTAGCCCTTACAACTCTTTTGTCTTGGAGCCAATACACAGTATTGAGTCCAAGACGGAAGGTAAGGGTTTAAAAAACAGAAAGAAAAGAATTGCCCTAGTTGAAAAAAGCTGTTGGAAAAGTAGAAAACCTTGTACACAAAAACAAAAATGAAAAAAAAATATTCACATTACCATCTTAAAATATATCTGTAAGTTCCAAGTAAATAAATACTCTACTTGAATTTTTAAAAACTCATAAAAAATCTTGGTGAAAAATGGATAAAGATACTTTTCATAGAGCAAAATTACTAACCATATAGAGGATAATTGGGGAAATTACAAAAGATAAAGCTAAATTGATTACATGAAACTAAAATGATTTTACACTAATAAAATCAATGCACATAGAAGAAGGTAAGTCAGTTGGGGAAAACAGTCTTTGATAAGATCTGCTATTCAAGCTACGTAAGGAATTAATGCAAATATATAAGATTGAAAGCCATTACATAGTTATAGGATTTGAACAAACAGTTTGTATGGCCATAGAATTAGAGCTGGAAGGAACCTTAGAAACTATCTCAAAAGTTTTCAAAAGAATTGCTTATTATTAACAACAATCTGAAAATCCAAATCACTAATATAAAATAAATGAAAATCAAAAATTGGAGATTGAATGTTACTTCCAACAAAATTTCAATAATGGCAAAAAAATAGAAACAGTCAATGTTGGAGCAACTGTGGAAAGTTACTGCTAATAACACTGTTGGTGGAGCTGTGAATTAGTCTAAACCTTCTGGAAAGAAGTTTGAGATTATGTTTTGTAAAAGTAACTAACACATTCATACCCTTCTGATTAGATATTGTACTGCTAAGACTCAAGGAAGTCAAAATCAGAAAGTTCCATATAATCAAAATATTCATAGTAGTACTTTTTTATAGCAAAGAATTGGAAATTCAACATTGAGAAATGACTAAACAGATTACAGCACTACATTATTTACTGATGGAATGTCTTCCTTTAAGACAGTGATGGCAAACCATGGCACAAGTGCCAAAGATAGCACTGAGAGAGCTCTGTGTGGGCATAAGGCTGCCCTCCCTCCCCTTCAGAGACTGTCACTAGAAAGACAGAGAGACTCGGCAGAGTTGCTCCCCCTTCCCCTCTCCATTATGTCTGATGACATTTTTTTCACACACCCCCATCCCTCTGCCCAGCAGCCCAATGGGAGCACAGTGGGTAAGATAGGTAGCTCACAGGTGGCAGAGCTGGAGGGGAGTGGAGCTCTCAGGCCACTCCCCGACCCCTCTTTACACTTGCTGAGGACATTCCTCACTTCCTCCACCACTTCATCCAGCAGCCCAATAGGAACACTTTTTCCCTCCCTGTCTGGGGTAAGGGGGTGAGGAGTACCTGGCAGATGGTGAGGAGGTCTCTAAAAAGTTCACCATCACTACTTTAAGATATAACAGCTCAAGCAAACCAAGCTGCATGGCAATCCTGTTTGAAGTCCTCTTCTTCAAGGAACATGCTGTTGAAGAAATTTCTGACTGATATCTGAATGATTTGAATTCAGGAACTCTTATGAACTTTCATGGAAAGATCATTCTCCAAAACTCTGACCTGTCCTATGAAAAGGAGACAAAAAAGCAAAAGAAGAGCATTAACACCGTTTAATCAGAAATTCTCTTTCCAGGTTTATCGTAGTAAATGCTTGCTTCTGCAAATTGCTATTTCCTGCTTCTAATCTAAAAGGTTATTTTACAATCACACCAACCTTTTAGGTATGAATTTTTTTTAAATTTAAGAACTTTTTTTAAACAGAAAGTCGTAGAATTAAAATAAAACAAAACCCTCAAAAATGAGAGACCCATAAATGTTCAGTGACTCTTCAAAGGTCATATAGCTAGTTAATAAATAAGCCTGGATTAAGACAATAACCTGAGTAGCTTACTTAAGGTTCAGTACACTATCTACTGTATATGTCATTGGTAAGACATTGTCTTTTAAGTGTTATTTTTTCTTTTGAACTTATCATTACTTTATTTGATAAGTATTGATACTTTAAAAAAACAACAACCAAAGTCTTTGTTTTCATCCTGAAATAAACAGTAGAATTTTATGGCCAAGATGAATCAGTGAAAAGTGATTTAGAAGGCTTACTTTGTATATATACTTTGTAAACAGGCATACTTTGGAGATATTGCAAGTTTGACTCCAGACCATGGCAATAAAGAGAGTCAATAAAGCGAGTCACACACATTTTTTGGTTTCCCAGTGCAAAGAAAAGTTATCTTTATACTATGCTGAAGTCTACTGTGTAGCATTTTTAGATCTAAAAAAAAAAGCAGTGTCTTAATTTTAAAATACTGCTAAAAAATGCTAAACATCATCTGAGGCTTCAGCAAAGCAAAATCTTTTTGCTGGTGGATGGTCTTGCTTCAGTGTGGATGGCTCCTGACTAATCAGGGTCATGCTTGTTCAAGGCTGGGGTAGCTATTGCAATTTCTTAAAACATTAAAAAGCAACAATGAAGTATGCCTCGTTCACGCTTCCTTTCATTTGAACATTTGGAAGTCATTATATGGTTATTAACTGGTCTAATTTCAATATTGTTGTGTCTTAGGGTATAGGGAGGCCTGAGAAGAAGTAGAAAGATGGGAGGAGCAGCCAGTGGATGGAACAGTCAGTACACACATTTATCTAGGTCACCACTTTATATGGATGTGGGTCAGAGGGTCCCAAAACAATTACGATAGTAACATTAAAGATCATTTGATCACAGATCACTATAACATAAAATAATAATGGAAAAAGTTAGAAGTAATTATGAGAATTACCAAAATGTGTTGGAGAGAAGTAGTTGCCACAAACCTTCAATTTGTTTAAAAAAAAAAAAAAAGAAGCTCAGTTAAGTGAAGTATAATCAAATGAAGTATAAGCACATACAGATGAAAGGAAAAGAGGTGAATCTGAAATCATCTTGTTTTGCTTCTATTTTGTTTCTTTTGCAGAAGGAAAATTTTACGACATTCAGAGTATTACAAGTAATATAACCTTAATTAATGGATTAACATGTCTACCTAAACTTGCCTAGTCAGTATATCTTCAGAAGCATTAAATAGGCAGCCTTATACACTGAAGAAATAAATGTTATACATTTATGAACTCACAAAGCTTTGAAAAAGTCACATAACCCTATAAATACAAAAATGAGAACAGTATCATTGAACTCTTTACCATAAAATAAAATAAGTGGCCCCCTATAAAAATTCACTTCCAGGACCCAACAAAAATGGAGGGCACATTCAATTGCAATTATTCAGCAAATAAAAGGCTCAGATACAGAGATCCTATTGATTTGCCAGGGGCAGGATGGGGGATGGAGTAAAGCAGAGAGAAGAAGAGACAATTCTTGCCTGCAATAGAAATTTAGCTAATTTTATTTTTGGCCCATTTCTTATATTCATAATTGTCTTTTCTACTAAAACCATTTTCTTTCATATCCATTTGCTAATTACAAGTAAAAGAAACCAAGTTAGTCCAATTCATGATATATATTGTGTATAAGTAATCAGTCATTCTTTCAGAGAGAGTTCAGATGATTGCTTGTTTATAAGAAAAAATTCTTTATGTGCAAAGACAATTGAAAATTACTGGTCTTCCAATGTAAACAGTATATTAGAGCACATTTCAACTCATTCAGTGATCATATAACAAACGCAGATGTAACTAGAAATCCTGTTTTAGAGCTTTCGTCATTTAGGGGGGTTACTTTTGCAAATTGTGTATATCATTGTAAAAATATTTCATCTTTACAAAATGTGGCATAAAAATATAAATACCAAAGTACCTTAGAAATGTAAATAAGTATGTGAAAAAATAATAAACAGAGTGGTGCACCTGTCTGGCACCATAAATAGTCCTGAGGACTCACCTGTCGGTGGACCAAGCCCTGCACAACTCCCTTTCTATATGGTTTGACAAATGCTTACTATTAGTCATACGTCTCTTGAAAAGCAATTGAGTTATATTAGTAAGTGGTGAAGCTCAGAACTACCATAGAAATAGGAATTCAAGCTTGAGATGACTCCTCGTGCTTCTTGGGGAAGTTGTCAATGGTCCAGGCAACCCAAAGGCATTGTAGTTGGCAGCTGAACATGACTGGCTAAGTGGTAGTTACACCTTTAGTGCATGCAGTGGTTTTCTCCAGATAGAAGCAAACACCTCAGAACCCACTGGTACATTGGGACAGCTCCTGATTGATTTTTGTCCTTAATCTTGGGAAAGAAGAGGATAGAGTGAAGAAGATAATTGAAATTTGTGGAGTTCTGAGTAGGAATAATGACCAATACATTTGGTTTAAAATCACCAAAGGAAGAAAAAGAAAAAACATCCCTTCCTGCTTCTCACCCCTTTGGACTAGAGGAAGCTAACAACATCCCCATGATGTTGACTGTAAACAACACTTCAGACACACCAACCACAACTGTGGTGGTTCAAATTATATATAAACTATAGTCAGGAAATACCTGAACCTAAAAAAAAAAAAAAAAAAAAAGGCAGAGCCCCAAAGGAAGTAGGGATGTGGAGAGTGCCATGAAAATTGTCACCGGTTCCTTTCATTAAAGACTTAAACAGCAAATGAGGTCAGGAGGTTAGGGGCAGGGTAGACAAAGGGGGATGTTGCTCTACAGCTGGAATATGGAAATTGAAACTATTGCTTATTAAAAAATGGCACCATGATGGTGAGAAACCCATCTTGGTACAGTAAAAAGGGCTGGTGGGGAGCTAGAAAACCTGGGTCCTTTTCCCATCTTTGCCACTCACTATCTGTGCTGTCAAACAAGTCAGCTTAAACTCACTGAGCTTTAGTTTACTTAGCAACAAAATGAGGGAATTGGAGTGTTGTCTTTGAAAATTCTATGAATTAATCTATGATTTGCCTCCCTCTAAAGCCTAATTTTGGCCTACATTAGCTGAATTTCACAAAATGAAAATTCAGATTAGCTTAATTCAAAAAATTAATATTTAAATGTAAGGAAAGGTTAATATATAACATTCTGTGATATTTCTGAAATCAGCTATGTTCTGTTTAAGTGACATCTTCATTTGGAGGCTCCAAAGCTAAGAAATGAATGGTTTGAACATAAGGAGACTAAAACCTTTTAGATCTTGAGTCAAATGTTCTTTGGTGGCAGAAGAGTCAAAATATTTGAGAAACCAGCCATAAGATTTTGGAGACACTTATTTGAATACCCACTAGGAGGTTTTTTTTTAAATGTTAAACTCTTAACTTCTGCGTATTGACTTATAGGTGGAAGATTGGTAAGGGTAGGCAATGGGGGTCAAGTGACTTGCCCAGGGTCACACAGCTAGGAAGTGTCTGAGGCCGGATTTGAACCTAGGACCTCCTGTCTCTAGGCCTGGCTCTCAATCCACTGAGCTACCCAGCTGCCCCTAGGAGATTTTTTTTTTTGATGAAATTAATCTTTGCCAGAATAAGTCAAAAGAAATCCCTTAGTTTCCCTAAACATTAGGTATTATTACTACAATCCAGAGCCAGGGATTATTTTCAAAGGGCTTGAAAAATAGCATAAATATTCAAAACACTAATCAGAAGCATTAAAGAAAAGATATTTCATATTTTCATTTTTCTTTGGAGAAGTTAGAGAACTATACCTAAAAACCTTTTGGCACTCACTCAAACACAAGAAACTATTTCCCAAATGCAATGCAGACAGTATTTAATTCGTTTTTTCTTACCAGTCCAGTTATTGGTTTCAGAAGCACATATTTATACAACACAAAATCCAGAGGTGGCCCACATTTTTAATGAAGCCCCATTATGGAAAGTACCCAACAATAAACAATAAATACCAAAAATAGCATGTGAGTTACTTTTTTAACAAATAATTTTATTTTTTTATTTTTTTCATGGTTACATGATTCTTGTTGTCTCCCTCACCTCTTTCTTCTCCCTCCTAGAGATGACAAGCAGTTTCACTGGGTTATATATATATATATTTTTTTTTCATTCAAAACCTATTTCCATATTATTCACTTTTGTACTAATGTAATCTTTTAAACCAAAACCCCAAATCATATACCCATATAAACAAGTGATAAATCATATGTTTTCTTCTGGATTTCTACTCCCACAGTTATTTCTCTAGATATGGATAGCATTTTTTCCCAAAAATCCTCAGAATTGTCCTGGGTCAATGTATTGCTTTTGGTAGCAAAGTCAATTACATTTGATCATCTCACAATGTTTCAGTTACTGTGTATAATGTTCTCCTGGTTCTGCTTATTTCTCTCTGAATCAGTTCATTGAGTTCTTTCCAGTTCTTATATAAATCAAGCAGTTCATCATTCCTTATAGCACAATAGCATTCCATCACTATCATATGCCACAATTTGTCCAGATATTCCCCAATCGAGGGACACCCCTTCATTTTCCAATTTTTTTGCCACCATAAAGAGTTCAACTATAAATATTTTTGTACAACCATTTTTTATTATCTCTTTGGGGTATAACCCTAGTAGTGATATTGCTGGATCAAAAGGCAGGCAGTCTTTTTTTTTAAACCTTTAACTTCTGTGTATTGGCTCCTAGGTGGAAGAGTGGTAAGGGTAGGCAATGGGGGTCAAGTGACTTGCCCAGGGTCACACAGCTGGAAAGAGTCTGAGGCCGGATTTGAATCTAGGACCTCCCGTCTCTAGGCTTGACTCTCAATCCACTGAGCTACCCAGCTGCCTACAGGCAGTCTTTTAAAGCCCTTTGGGCGTAATTCCAAATTGCCTTCCAGAATGGTTGGATCAGTTCACAACTCCACCAGCAATGCGTTAGTGTCCCAATTTTGCTACATCCCCTCCGACATCTATTATTTTCCTTTACTGTCATATTGGCCACTCTACTAGTTATAAGGAGGTATCGTAGAGCTATTTTAATTTACAGGAAAGATTTAGAACATTTTTTGTATGATTATTGATAGTTTTAATTCCTTCATCAGAAAACTGCCAATTCCATGGGGAATGATTTGATTTCTTATAAATTTGACTTAGTTATTTGAGAAATTAGTCCTTTGTCAGAGAATTTTGTTATAAATTTTTCCCAGTTTGTTGCTTCCCTTCTAATTTTGGTTGCATTAGTTTTGTTTGTACAAAACCTTTTTAATTTAGAATAATCAAAATTATTCATTTTATATCAATTAATATTCTCTGTCTCTTGCTTGGTCTTACATTCTTTCCTTCCCCATAGATCTGACAGGTATACTATTCCATGTTCACCTAAGTTTCTTATAATATCACTCTTTATGTTTAAATCATATACCCATTTTAAACTTATCTTGGTATAGGGTGTGAGATGTTGATCTGAACCTAATTTTTGCCATTCTCTTTTCCAATTTTCCCAGCATTTTTTGTGAAATAGTGGATTCTTATCCAAAAGCCGAGATCTTTGGGTTTATCAAACACAAGAGTGCTGAGGTTATTTACCCCCAATCTATTCCATTGATCTATCCTTCTTAGCCAGTTTCAGATTGTTTTGATTATCACTCTTTTATAGTACAGTTTAAGATCTGGTACTGCTAGGATATGGCCTACTTTAAGGGTTATGTGGTTTATTTGTTGCTTCATCAGCCCTCTGCAGTGTCTGGGAAGCTCAGAAGGTCTTCCTCTCATGTCCTTTAAGACAGAAGGAAAGGTGTTTAAAATGATGCCTGCTTGTTCTATTATCTGATATGATTTCAAAGGAAGACAATAGTTTTTTGTGCTCTAGAGATGAGAATGAAAAGAAGAAATGAACTATGCCTTCTAGTGATTGAAGATATAAGCAATATTTCTATAGTGATTTAATATCTGCCCAGCATTTAACATATTTCTCATTTAAGCCTCATAACATATTGGTATTCCATTTATAGTACAAACAAGGAAACAGACTCAAAGATTTGAGTGTCTGAATTGAGGTTTGAACCTAGGTCTTCCTGACTTCATATATTGAGGATTCTTATCTAGTACTGCATATTATCCATTAATTCATTTGTTTTCTAGCAGTACCTGCTCAGTTCACTGAAAAATGACTATAAAGTAGTATTCCCTTGTAGATGGGGAAAAGCTTCTTCTAGTGAGCCCCTTAAATCCTTTGTCAAAAGATGATTTTCCCCTGCTACCAAGAGTATGGATGTGGGAGGAGAATCTTTGAATTCTGTTTCTGGGGAGGTTCAATGCAGAAACTTAAGTAGCAACCCAGACATTTCTTCATGCAAACCATATGCCCCTTAGCCCTAGTATTTAAGGGGTCAGAAAAGGGTATGTGGCTTTATTAAAATATTGAATGCTTTCAGTTTTCTTGTAATTAGCTAAGTAAAAGTTAAGCTTGCTGTTTCTAAACTTCAGAAACAAAAATTTTTCATTTTTAATCTTGTTTTTTGGAAGGAGAGGCATCATGTGGCAATGATTTATCTTTATCTAGATCAGTGATTCCCAAAGTAGGCGCTACCGCCCCCTGGTGGGTGCTTCAGCGATCCAGGGAAGTGGTGATAGCCACAGGTGCATTTATCTTTCCTATTAATTGCTATTAAAATTTGAAAAAAATTAATTTCCAGGGGGCTAAGTAATATTTTTTGTGGAAAGGGGGGCAGTAGCCCAAAAAAGTTTGGGAACCACTGATCTAGATTAACAAAGTAATAAATGTCATTGGCCTTAAAAAAACAAAAAACAAACAGAAATTGGCAACTTCACTTGCTTTGGGACTCTAATTTCTACCAAGATATTATTTGAAGAAGAGAGATTCCTAGTAAACTGTTGTGGTGATGAAATGTATCCTGTATATCTATACATTCATAACATGTACATATATGGGGAAATGGCTGTGTTTGCTTCTCCCAGTTTGATGTGTATTTGTATAAATGTTTTCATAGATAAATGGTCATAAATGTCAGTTAAGCTTGTTCATATGAGGAAAAAGAAGAAAACGTTTTAAAATGGATTCAATTTTATTTTTCTGAGGAATTTGTTGGAAAACAATGCACATGTTTAAGATAGAACCAGAGATGGGAAAAACAACCAAGTTCTATATCTTAATTGAATTGACTCTCCTCCTTGATTTCTGCAAGAGTGGGTTGTAAAAAACATCTTCAACATCACCATGAATGTCAAATCATTTTTCTCATAACAAAGGCAACATTGTGCATGGCCCTCAGTTGACTGCTTAAAAAATGACTTTAATAGAAAACTGCCAGGTCAATCTGGATACTCATGTTAATATTCCAAGTTTTGAATAATGGTGCTTATTGTTAAAAGACAAAAACATATGAGAGACTGTTAAAAGCTCGCAAGTTGGGAAACAACCCGCTAAAAGAAACTTGATTCAGCCAGAAAAGTGAAAACATTAGAGTAGCCCTTAAATCGGACTGTGTTACCCAGAGAGGGAAGAAGGGCTGAAGGGAGGAAAGAATAGGTGAGACTTTTAATTCAAGGCTACTGGGAAAGAAAGTATTTGAAAGAAGTGTTTGGCTAGGGAAGAAAAACACAGTATGTGCTAGAGGCGCAATGTCTGCAAGAGGAAAGCTGAGGTACATTTCTAAATGTTAACTTTTTCATATGAAATTGCATTGATGTGATTGATGTGGTTTTCATGCATTTTAGCAAAATGAACTTGTCTAAGAAAATATTTTAATATTTTATGACTTGAACTAGAGTCAAATAAAATAGCTGTTTTAAATGAGATGTAAGAAATATCGAATTGAAGAATTATTCCAGATCTACTTTCCCCATGTTTCAAAGTAAATAAATATTTTAGTTTGCTAGTAATAGTAGTGGTGATATTTTCATTCCTTTTGTTTAAAATGCCTTTCAAGATTCTACCGCCTCTTAAAGATACAATAGTAATATTTACAGTCTCCATGGGAGATGCTATTATATTTAAATATTGAGAGATCATAAAATTACTTTCCTTTGGGTTTTTTTACTTTATGATACATTTTAGGTATTTATACAATGTAAATAGTAGAGTTTGGGGTTATGGAATAGTGTTTTCTTTTACCTGGGACTCCAGGGGCTGGAGACCTGTTCCATACCTGCTCCTCTTTATTTGCCCCAAGTTCATTTATGGGGAGGCTGCATCTCAGCTTTAAGGAAAGATTCCAGTTCTCACATTCTTTAGTTCACTAATAAACTTCTCCCTGAGTTTCCCCAGGATACTATGAGCTCTTTGTGGACATTTTTATATTTCAAAGGTGAATATGCATGAACTACTCAACTATTCCTATTCACTTACTACATGACTTCTCATTTCCTTTTTCAGGCATACATTTCCTGAATATCTTTTACAATGCTTTTTTTGCACATTGGTGACTGTTGGAAATATGATATAATCTATTTAGGCACATATGTATCTCTTTTATGCCCATTTGGTCACCCACAACTTTGATTCTTTGAAGACTTTGTTCTAAGACTTGAAAACATACAGCATCACTAGAAGCATATAAGCCTTTATTTCGGGAGCAGCTTTCAAAGTGAAAAATATTGAGCAGTTTTTTAAATGCGTCTCATTCTGTCCTCTTCTTTCTATTCAATTTTGGCTCCACCTCATTTAGCTACCTCAGTCCCTGATATGCTATATGAAGAAGTAGAAATAATCCTTAAAGAGATTTTTCTTAATGAATAATTAGTCAGCAAGCATTTGTTAAGAACCTACAAGGCCAGACACTATGCTAGGCATTTGAGATACAAATAGAAAGACAATGTAATAGAAATACAATTACAATCCCACAGGTGCCTGCCATCAAATAAGGGAAATCCATATGGGAAAACCCAAATGGATGAAAATCATTCTTGGTCTTTCCTGCATAGACTATTAGGTTGATTTTTTTTTAGTAATTATGCTTTTGTCAATACTATTTTTACATCCTCATATAGCAAATAAGTCCACCACTGAGGTGAATATGTGGTGATCGTGCTGCCCTTCATAATGAAAATAAATTACAATAGAAATGTTGACAGAACTCTTGCATGTTCCATCCACTTTTCCCACCAGTTTCATCTGTGAATGCTATTATAATGATATGGTTTAGTTGGATCTTTTGTCAAGATTTGTTTTTTTTCCTGCGTTGTTTTTCACTTTTTCACAAGATGATAGAAATAAGGCTATTTCGAAGCTATTTTGGCCTCCTCATTGTGATAACTACAGTGCAACAATTACATTTATGCAGAAAATAATGGCAGTCAAGGTTAGTATCTTTTTCTTTTTTTCTACTTCCCAATTTCTCAACATTGATGAAAAAAAGATGTTGAAGCTACTGTAGTTATACACAGTATGATCTTCTAAGCTTTATGGTTTTTTATATTTTTGGTATTAGTTTTCAGCATTTCTTCTAATTGATCACGTCATGGTATATATCCAAGCAGTTCCCAAGTGTTGGCATTTCTAACGTCTCTCACAGCCATTTCTCCTTCAGTACTCACAGTTACCACCCTAATCTACTTCTCGCCTAAATTATTGTGCCATAATCTTCTAATTAATTTCCCTGAGTAAAGTCTGTCCCTTCTCCAATCTATCATCCCACACAGTTGCCAAGATGATTTTCCTAAAGCAGAGACCTAAACGTATCATTCCTTCAATGCATGAACTACATGGACTCTCTGGCCAAAGGCAATATTGGTCACTTGGAAAGAATCCCCATAGCCTAGCATAGTGTCTGGCCTTGTAGGTTCTTAACAAATGTTTGCTGACTAATTATTCATTAAGAAAAATCTCTTTAAGGATTATTTCTACTTCTTCATATAGCATATCAGGGACTGAGGTAGCTAAATGAGGTGGAGCCAAAATTGAATAGAAAGAAGAGGACAGAATACTTTTTATTTTCCACAAAAAGAGTGAGAATTAGATGGTCGCAAACCATGGTGACAGAGAGAGTGATGGTACCCTTTACCGAAATAGGAAAGTATAAAAGAGGGGTAGGTTTGGGAAGAGAGAAGGATTTCTCTTTTGGACTTGGTGAGTATAAATAGAACTCCTTTATTTTCCTTTATAAAGAGAAATTGTGAGCCAGTTAGCTGCTTACTTAACTTTTGTCTTCTAATTTCATAAATTATTAGATTGTCAATATTTGGTATCATTTGTTTCTTGGAATGCTTTCAATTTGTGGGTCATTAGATAGACTTTACATTTAGGAACTTCAGTGAATGTTTATAGATGCTCTATTATTTATTTATTTATTGTCTGTATATGTATGGGTGCATGTATTACAGTATTGTCAGCATCAGTAAAAAGAGATTCCATATATAAGCCTAGACAGAGAGAAGACAAATTATGATACGGAGAAATGTTTCTTTGAGTCAGGTGGGTTTCAGAACAGAATCTATTTTCCAAAGAAATATAGAAAACATAGTATTGCTGGTTTCACAAATAGCCTCTGGCCTTGGATGGGTGGCTGGGGCCATTTATTGTGCTTCAAAGAAGGGAATATAGTTGGAAGGTGTCCTATAGGACAAAGCCATTTAAATTTTTTCATTTATTTCATGGTTTCCCATGGGCAAAGAATACATCACAACCAGTCTACTGCTATAGAACTATTTACATCTCCTAGTTTTGTGGGGGCTAGTTAGTGTTTGTGTAGCTCAGACCTAGTTACTCCCTCCTTGCTGGCCCCAAAAGGGAGAGCTTTTAGCTCTCTCTTGTCTTTCTTTACATGGGCTGCTTTAGGCTCAGACTGCCCAGATTCCTTTGATCCTGATTCACTCTGGGAAATTTTAATATAAATCAATAATATTTTTCTGTCTAGTTGCAAGTCCTCATATTTTTGACAGGGAATATTTACTAATCTTATTTTCATCTAATCTCTCTCTCTAGATAACTTATAGTTAGTTGTTCAGCTTCATAGGATACACACCAAGTCAGCACTATACTCAACAAACATGTAAGGTGGGAGAAAATGAATTATTTAAAAGCAAATGGTAAAAACAAAAAAGGAAACAGACTCATGAAGAGCATAAATTGAGAATACAACCCAATGTTTTCCTGAGATGCCATAAGAGTTTAATGGATGTCACCAGTTTTGTTCTTGACAACAGGGATCCACTTGATATCTGTTCCTTAGTTCAGCCTTTTCCTTCGATCTCACCCTTCTCTCCTGCCAATTTGCTTTTGGTGGGGCAGCGGGTGGTAAAAGAATAGGAATGGCTCTTCTTTCTCTCTTCTTCACTTGCAGTCTCTCTGATATCATCACCTCTCCCTCTGTCAGTCTTTCCTTGTCTTCTTCCCTTTGGAATAGGGAATAGCTAAGTCCTCCTGGATTGAGTAGATAAACTCTGGACAATGATCTCTAATGCCTTGCTAGATATATGAAAAACAGTCGTTATAAAAAGTAGAAAATATGAAGGGAAGATGATATGAGATTTTTTGTGATTAAGTCCATTTGAGGCTGGGTGCATTGCATATGTGATGGAGAATGAATTTCAGGTTTGCATATAGTATTGATTAGGAGAGATTTTTTATTTTTGTTGCTATATGAAGTTAAAATAGTTAGAACTATCAACTCAGTAAGTTTCATAATTCCAAAAGTTAGTCACTACTGTTTTATTTTCTATTCAGTGAAAGTAATTTCTGCCTTTCCTTTTCTCTTATTTGGTGAACACATTCCCCATTTCAAAGAAATGAGAACTAGGAATTTCCCTATGTATATACTTAGACAAGTTTAGGACACATAATGAATACATTAGTCATAACTAAAGAATTGCAACTTGGCTTCTGCTTTTTGCCCCTCGTGAGTTTGGAACTCCTTTTTTTCATAGATTTTGATAAAAATTGAAACATCAGGGCAGCTGGGTGCTCATTGGATTGAGAGCCAGGCTTAGAGATGGGAGGTCCTAAGTTTAAATCTGGCCTCAGACACTTTCCAGCTGTGTGACCCTGGGCAAGTCACTTAGCCTCCATTGCATAACCCTTAGTGCTCTTCTGTCTTGGAACCAATACACAGCATTGATTCCAAGATGGAAGGTAAGGGTTTAAAAAAAAATTGAAACATCAATCCTCAGAGGTTTCTATTGTAATGTTATAGTATGAAGAGAATTTCATTAAAGGTGTTCACCATCCAATTAAGTAGAAAAAAATAATTTTTCTCTCTGGCATTTTCCTCTGTCTCTGTCTCTGTCTCTCTGTCTCTGTCTCTCTGTCTCTGTCTCTCTCTCTGTCTCTCTCTCTCTCTTTCTCTCTCTCTCTCTCCCCCCACTCTGTGTATCCTTCTTGTTTCTTTTCCTCATTTAAATTTCTTTTCCTTTCTCCCTTCATCTGTCTCCCTTTACCACCCAGAAATAAAATTTCTAAAACCGGTTTGATTTAATTCATAAGTTTTTCCTTATCAGAAATTTTAAAGAACAATGTGCTGTTCTTAAATGAAAAATAACTGCTAATATTTAAGTATAGATTTTTTTCTATGAAGGGCAAGTAACTTACAAAGGAGGGAAAAAATCAGTTTTCCGTCCTTGGCATAGTCATACACATTATCTCTTTTTTTGTAATTGTATTTATTTAGAAGCATTCAGAATGTCAACAAAACAGCTGCAACTTTTTTTTTGCAATTACAGAGTGGTATTCAGTTAACAGAACAACAATTATTTCATATGCTGCATCAAAGACAACTGAAGATGAAAATGAACTACATCCCCATATATAACTAATTTGTGCTGTGCACCAACAAGAATCTGCTTTAAATTTCCATGCCAATTTACAACCCCCATACTGTGCCAGGCAAGATTAGTGGCTGTTGAAAATACCACTAAAGGACAGGGCTATCTTAAAGACACATTCAGTAGTGTGTTAACTATACAAAAAAAAGTCACTGTACAGTTTAAAAACAAAATCTTACACAGCCTTACATTTCAATTTTTTTTCTTTAAAAGGAGTGAGTTGTGTATAGGGGAGTTAAGTGCTTTATAGACAAGAAAAAAAACTGCTCTAGAACCAACTTATTCATCATCATCATCATCATCTTCCTCATCCTCCTCATCTTCTTCCTCCTCCTCATCTTCATCTTCCTCATCTTCATCCTTCTCCTCCTTTTTCTTGCTCTTCTCAGCTTTGACAACTCCTCCCTTTTTACCCACATCAGGTTTTCCTTTAGCCCAGTATGCAGCAATATCCTTTTCATACTTTTCCTTCAGCTTAGCTGCCTTCTTTTCACAAGGTTGTTTGTCATCTGCAGCAATATTATTCCACATTTCTCCCAATTTTTTGGCCACATCTCCTAAAGAAAGACCAGGATGCTCCCCTTTGATTTTTGGACAATACCCAGAACAGAATAAGAAAAATGCCGAAGGAGGCCCTCCTCTTTGGTGCATTGGGATCCTTAAACTTCTTTTTTGTTTCTCCTTTAGGTGGTATGTAGGCTTTCATTTCTCTTTCATAACAAACCTTATCAGCTTTTGCCATGTCCTCAAATTTTCCTTTCTCTTTAGCTGACACTGTCTTCCACCTTTCTGAGCATTTTTTAGAAAATTCTGAGAAGTTCACAGAAGCATCTGGGTGCTTCTTCTTGTGTTCCTCCTGGCAGGTTTGCACAAAGAAGGCATGAGAAGACATTTTCCCTCTCAGCTTCTTAGGATCACCTTTGACCATTTTTCATTATTTTCCCTCAGCGCCGCACAGAGTAGCCCAGTGCCCATCCGGCTCTTACTTGCCCCGGCGCTGTCTCTATGGAGCTCAATGTACTGCAATGGTTGTGAGAGCGCGAGCCAGACGCAGCCTCCTCACTCTCTCCGTTCTGTAACCCACATTATCTCCTATTTGGAGGAATGAGCCCTGATTTGGAAACAGAAATCATATCCTTGTGCTGCCACTGTGGAAACTTGGTCAAATCACTTCCCTAATCAGTTTCTCTGATCAAATTATTCCATCTGTCTCCATTAAACTTTTTCTTGTGAGATCTCATCACTTATAAACCGTATGACCTAGGTCAAGTCATTTAAACTCCATGGGCCTCAATTTTCTCATCTTTAAGATTAAAAGATTAAAGCAGGTGGCATCTGAAGGAGCTTTTGGCTCTAATCTATGATCTTGTAATAATGCAAATAGTGAATAAACTGAAACTTGTTCATATTTCACTTGAAGTCTCACTGATTGTTATCACCTTTCCCTCTGTCAGTTTCTTCTTGTCTTTCTTCTTTCAGAACAAGGAATGGCTATAAATAAAATGTCTTTGACAAGGTAAAGTTTGGTCATGTCATAGGCAGAGTTATTCACTTAGGGAGGAAAAATAAACAATGAATAAGACTATGTTAGGATTGACTATTCATAAGTGTAGAAAACAGAATAAGCTAAACGAGAACCTAGAATAAATTCCTTATGGTTTTAAAGCCAGCAGAACACTGGGAAGCATAAGGATTGCATCTTATGGGATACTTGCTCTTCGTTTGAAGGATATTTTTGAGGCAGCTTTTATTGGTATATTCAATAAAATTAATATAGTATTAGTATAATCAATAATATTTTTGAAGTGCTTGTTGTCATTGCCATCTGATGAGTTGACTAAAATCTATTATTTAAAATTTTAACCACTCTAGAGCTTAAAGAGAAAGCGTTTGAGGGGACAGCTGGGTAGCTCAGTGGATTGAGAGCCAGGCCTAGAGACGGGAGGTCCTAGGTTCAAATCCGGCCTCAGACACTTCCCAGCTGTGTGACCCTGGGCAAGTCACTTGACCCCCATTGCCTACCCTTACCACTCTTCCACCTATAAGTCAATACACAGAAGTTAAGGGTTTAAAATTAAAAAAAAAAAAAAGAGAAAGCGTTTGAAATTAAAGCAGTTATCTCCTAAGTGTATTGGAATGAATTGAAAACATCCCAATTTTAAAAGTAAATAAAGTAGCTCAGCTTGTGGTAATGCTGTGTATCCTCAATATGGAATGTAAAACAGGGAAGGATATACCTGGGAGCAGAATGGAGAAAAATAATGTTGAGACAGATCTTTAGGAATGAATTTTATTTTATTTCATTTAAAATTATTTGAATTTCCAGAATATCAGATATATCCAGATTTAAATTAAAAGTTTAAAAACAAACTCAAAGATATTTTAAAGACAAATTATGCACAAGTTTTAGATTATTCACTATTTCAGCCTCTTACTATTAAAGATGAGAAAATTGAGGCCCAAGGGGCGGCTTAAGTGACTTGACCAAGGTTACACAGTTAGGATGTGATGGGCCCTCACAAAAAGTCAAAAAGAGACAGCTAAAATAATTAAGGTAAACAAGCAAGAGGATTTCCTCTATGGATATACATAAGATCTAATAAAGTATCATCCAGAAAACTGTCAAAATGTATAATAGCAAGCCCTATGTCATTAAAATTTTTAAATTACTATTCAAAATATACAAAATACACAAAGATATTTAAATAATTTCTACATGCATCACTCCATGGCTAGTTCACCTCTTCTTATCTAGACATATCTATCTATAAATATGCCATTTATTTTTTCCAAACCCAGATCAGGAAGGTGCAGATATCAGACAGGACTTTGCTATGGATCAAACCATTTTTTGGAGTGCAAATCACTAACCTGGTCGGTCTGTCCCTGAGATTTTAGAATAACAATACTTGATACCTCAAGAAAGCAATAAGACCAAGCCAGTTGTTCCTTGCAGAAGAACATATAACCTGACCAAAACATAAAGTCTGAAGTCAGGAAAATGACTACATGAATGAATAAACAAAATCAAACAAAAAAGAAACCCACCATGAAAAGCTGCTGTGCTTAAGGCACAAACCCAGAAGAAGAGTATGGCTCCAAAACATCTGGAAACATAGCCTCAAGTCAAAACACAGCTTGAATACAACTTCAACCAGAATTCATGGAGGTGGAACAAAGGTTAAAAAAAGATTTTTAAGTATTTTTCAAAAGAAATGAGAACATTAGAGGGAAAACATGGAAAAGAAATGAGAGCTGTGGAAAGGGAATTAACAGCTTGGCAGAAGATGTACAAAATCTTGCCTAAGCAACAAACTTCCAAAAAACTATCATAGACTACTCCATGAAACAACAAGTAGAATTATAGTCAAAAGACTGAAGAGTGTGTGTGTGTGTGTGTGTGTGTGTGTGTGTGTGTGTATGTACTTCATAGAAAGTATAACCAACTTGGAAAATATGATGGTGAAAATTGAAAATCGAAAAGCTGATACCCCCCCAAAAATCCTACATATAATCTCTGATTGCCTTCCCTAGTTGTCACTTCCCAATGTATGTTGTGTTCTCTTCTATTAGAATAAGAGCTCCTTGGAGGCAACAAGGACTTATAGGTACTTCATGATGCTTAGAGTCTCTATGATCTTGTGGTTGTAAGGAAATAGAAACATTGGGTCAAAGTGACTATTTAAAGAAATTTATCAGTCAAAGGGAGAAACAAGGTGAAGTAAAAGATTGGGATAAATCATAGGATTCCAGAGTTGGAAGGAACAACAGAGGCCACTGAGTTGAACCTTTGATCCATTAAGAATCTATATTGCCAACAAGTGGTCATCTAGCCTTCTCTCAAAGAACTTTAATGACAAGGGAACTTGTCCAAAGTATTCTAGTGGATAACCATACATTTAAGGGATGTATTTCTTTTTCAGAACTAAGCAAACAAAAGTATGTTTTTAGGTAGATGAGAAGTAATGGTAGACAATCCACATTTATGTAATACTCCATACAACAACTATTAGAATAAATATTTCAAATATTATTTCTAATGTCTAAATAAGGAAAATAAAATCAGAAAAGGTTAAATGAATTGCCAGAGTCAGTTAATAAAGGTTGAACCTTTATTGGATTGAATTGGAACCAAGTTCCTTGACCACAAGTCCAATATGATTTCCCTTCTATTCTTCTTCTTTCGATAGGGAGACATTTGAAGATGCTTCAGAGAGGCTAACTACTGGAATGAGATGTTGGAATGAATAAGATCAAAGGCACAAGAATTAACTTTTGTGAGGATACATTTTTGTATGTTCAGAGAAAAGGAGAAAGTAGACAATGACATTAAGTGGTTTTGAGATATGCAGGAGGGAAATTGAGGGAGCTCCTTATGGAATGGCCTCCACTTTCATTTGTCCTATGCTAGAAGAGTGCACTTAAAAGCTTGATAAGAGGAGGAATGGCAGAGTAGAGGGACTATTGAACAATCATAAGGATTCAGCTGAGGGTTATACATCATAAACTTTTAGTGAGTATTTAATAATGCACTTCAAATTTTGCAAAGTACTTTATATTCTTGTCTCATGGATCTTAAGTGTTATTGATCCATTTTTCTGATGAAGAAACAGGCTCAGAAAGGTTACATGACTTGCCCAGAATTAATACAACTAAGTGTCTGAAGCAGGATTCAAATCCACATCTTTTGAATTCAGGTTCAGGGCTCTATCCACCAAATCACACTGCCAAACATTAATGGTTATAAAACATCGTAATGTTTTCAGAGGAAGCCGTGGTGTCTCCGATTCTGAGACATTTTTTAAAAATGTTACATAACGGGGCAGCTGGATGGCTCAATGGATTGAGAGCCAGGCCTAGAGACAGGAGGTCCTAGGTTCAAATCTGGCCTCAAGACACTTCCTAGCTGTGTGACCCTGGGCAAGTTACTTAACCCCCATTGCCTAGCCCTGTAACAAATAAAATTAATATAGAAGGATATATAAAGATATTAGGGTTTTTAAAAAATGAATAAAAAAATCTTTTTAAAAAATGTTACATAACTTTTTCTGGAAGGGCTTACGATAACTCTACCTTGAGCTAAAGGGATGGATTTAATTAGGGATTTCCAAATAACTGTCTTCAATTCTCCCACCATGTTCTTTGCAGCCCTTTATCCATTTACTTAGCCAGATATTGGATCAACAAGTTTTTGTGAAGAAAATAAAAGATAATAGCATCAGTACAAATAAATGTATAGACTTAAACATGCAGTTTGAGTTTGAGATCACCATATTAAATGACCTTTTGAAGTTTATTTTATCACCATGGTTCTCTGTACAATACAATTTACAGTGCATAATAACCATGTTACTTAGTGAATAGCTGAAAAATTTGAATATCATCTATATTCTAGAAGTTCATTCTATTTTTATTAATGTTTAGTTTTTTCATAGGAAGAATGGATTCTAAAATTTCTGTTTATATGATCCTTAAAAGAGTTCATCCTCACTTTGTAAAAAGTACTCAGGTAGAAACTAACAAGAAAAATGAGGACATGGTCATTGGAGTGAGAATTAACAACAAAGCAGTGAAGAACAGGCCAGTGATGAAATTCCTAACAAAAAAAAATTGGGCTCATGATTCATAAGTAATATCACTACCAGAGAGCTCAATAAAAGCTTTCATTATCCGTGAAAAGCATTTCCCCTCTTAGCTTTAGTTCCTCTTTTTACCAAGCTAACACTTTCCCCTACAGATGAGAGGACGAGAAAAGTTTAAAATGAAAAGTTTAGAAACAACTTGCCAGTACTTTTTCTTCAAGTCTTAATGAAACTCTGTGTGTCCCAAAATGCTCTCGGTGGAAATGTACTTATCACAGGTGCATTTCCAACAATTAAAAATTAATTATGAATAAAACACAAAAAACCAGCACTGGCCCTAAAGAGAAATAAGACTTTCCCATTCTTGGTGGTATGTAGAATTTAGTACTAAAAATAGGAGGGAGGCATGATAATAGTGCCAGCTCCTACTTGGACTTGTCTGGGTCCCATCCCCAAAGCACAGCCAGGCCCCACTAGGCCTGCTATAAGGCAGAGCTTCTGGACACCTTGGAGTAAAACAGTTCGGCAGCTAAGCAGAGGCTTGGAAGGACACGCTGAAACTTGAACTTTATATTCAGTAGCCTTGATCAGCCGTGCTCCCCTCACCTACTGAGATTTTTCTCTAGACTAATTCCCTAATGGCTAGGATATTCCCACTCTTCCTGCATGCTACTAAACCCTTGCTTTCTTATAGGTGGAAGAGTGGTAAGGGTAGGCAGTGGGGGTCAAGTGACTTGCCCAGGGTCACACAGCTGGGAAGTGTCTGAGACCGGTTTTGAACCCAGGACCTCCCGTCTCTAGGCCTGGCTCTCAATCCACTGAGCTACCCAGCTGCCCCCTAAACCCTTGCTTTCTAAGCGTAAGTCTTTCCTCCTAAAACCATAGGTGCTGTGGATTTGGAGAGGAAATGGAGATTGGAGTCCTTCCCTCATCCAAACAGAGAGGGTTAAGGAAGAGGATGCTATGGCAGCTTAAGGAAAGAAGTGGTTTGGAACGCCCACTGTATTTAGTGCATTAGAGAATCAATTAGAGCAGAGTAGAGAGACTGTCTTGCAGCAGTGAGGGCTCAGTTGAAATTAGATAACATGACTTTGTAGTGTACCCACATCACTCTTTCTGGCTCCATTTAGCAGCGGAGTAGAAAAAAAGGACTAGGGAGGGAGGAGGGGGGAAAAAGAAACAATGGAATAGGATGGTGAGATTAATCCAGGACTGTAGTTTTAAAAGGCACGAATGACCTTGTCAGGACAAGCAAGCAAGGGATTGGAGAAAAGAGACTAGCGTAGCTCGTTGAACGAGTTCACCCAAGGAGTCGGGATTGGAAAGAGTAGAGAGTAGAGATAGACAGAACAAGGTCAATGGCCTGGGAAAGTGCAAAGGGGCAGAGGAATTGGAGGAAAAACAAAAGTAAGGATAGACAAAACATTTAGGAGCCACCGATAAGTGATAGAAACAAACTGGATGATAGAAGACTCTGACAGGATTACGAAATTTCAGAATTATTTAACAGGGAAGTAGAACACTTGTGAGTGACAGTGAGATCAAAGGTGTAAGCGTCTCTGTCTGCAGCAGAAGGGCAGTGACCACCTCAGGTAGATCACAGGAGGCGAGTAGGGTCAGGGTACTTGAGAGAACAACTACTTGGTTGAGCCCTCAGTTAAGTGCTAAGCACAGAGGACACACAAGCTTGCTCTCATGGTCCTCACACACTAGAAGAACAGAAAGCTGAGCTTCAGGGGAGTTTCCCCCACTAGATAGCAATGTGTATTATTCCCCTGCCTTCCTCAGGCTTCAGGACAGAAAGGTGTGCTGACCTCCTTGGCTTTGGCTCATATTGTTTGACCCGCAGCCAAGTCATTGACTCGCCTGGATCATTTGTTCCTTCATTCAGTCATTTCATTCATGTCCAACTTTTCGTGAACCCCTTTGGAGTTTTCTTGGTAAAAATCCTAGAATGGTTAGCTATTTTCTTCTCCAGCTTATTTTATAGCTGAGGAAATTGAGATCAACAAGCTTTAGTAATGTATCACACAGCCAGTTAAGTGTCTGGGTTCAGATTTGAACTCAGGAAGTTGTTTTCCTGACTCCAGCCTTGGTGGATATGAGATATGAATAGAGATCCATGGCGCCACCTAGTGTCCTTTGACTAGCCATAGAGCTATCTGAATGCTGTTTGAATCTAAAATGAACAAAAACAAAAACAAGCTTCTGGGCTCGTTTTCCTACCACTGAACTTGTTTTTTACACACTTTTCAATTAAAGGAAAGAAGAGATTTTTTGTTTTTCTAGACTGAAGGGCCCGACCTGTCTCTCAGGTCATTTTAGTTACCCATCTCTAGTTCAACTATTGCTTTTTGAGATGTGAGGAGCAGACACATATATAGTTTTATATGTCTAAACAGTAAGTTTCTGGTTTATTTCTGTAGCGCATCCTCTAGAACCCCACTGGAAGCAGCAGACTGAGTTCCAGATGGTGTCAGTGACTTCTAGTGCTAGAGTTGACCGTCTCCTCCTGGAGACCTCGCCTGTCAGTCCAAGTGGAGACTGAGGGAGTAGCTTTAGCCGGTGCTGTACATTTCTGATGCTCTACTTAATGATGTCTCTCTTGGCTGCAAGAGCACCCTGAGCATACAATGCAGAATCCTGGGTTTGTAGTTAGAGGATCTGAGTTTGAATCCTAGTTCACCAGTTACTTAACCTGTGCAACCTTCTGCAAATTCTTCCCTGAGGGCTTCATAGAATAGGAGGGAATCCTCTGTGAGCCCATGAAATGCCAAGAAAAGACACTGATTCAGCTCATCCGTTTAACACACCATGTTAGGTACAGTACAAAGATATAGCCTATTCTTTTATGGGTGATCAGATATGTATAAGAAGAACTGTAATGCCAGTTAGCATAAAATGCATAAGAGAAGTACAAAACAAATGCTTTGTTTAGAGGAGTAAGAGAGAATTCACTATCAGCTACAGCAAGAGTTCTTAACCTTTTGTTTTGTTTTGTTTTGTTTTAATGTCATTGACAAAGACTGTAAATGTCAAACTCCTGGAAACCTCTGGATCCCCTACCCTATTCTGACTAATAGTTTCTGTGGACTCTTAGGGAGTCAGCCGAGATCAGCTTCTGGCTGTCACAGAAGATTCTTTTATGCCACGGTGGCTTCTGGTCACCCTTGTTCTCCAACAGGATTCTGACTGTTCTGTTTACCTGTCAGGAATTTGAGGAATGTGAAGCTAAATTGGACAGTCTTCCCTTTGATGTCTCTGAACTGCCTGGACTACCTGGTCAGTTAACCTAACTAGAATGAAATAGCCGACGAATACAATGAGGATGCAATACAATGAAACTTTGAAAAAGTTGCCTTAGAAACAGACTGACAAATGAGCATTTCCTTTCCTTAGGCCCCCTCTTTAAAAAGTTTGCCCATCACTGGGTTAAGGGATAGTCAGATAGATGTTATCTCCCCCATTAGAATATGTACCACTTGATTAGAGACTGTTTTTGCCTTTCTTTGAAACTGTGGAGATTAAAATTAATATATAAAATACTAAGTATTATATTTATAAACATTTTATTAATAATAAACTAACAAAAGAAACTAACAAACATACTAACCAGCTCACTCCCAGGAACCAAAGAGAGAGAGGGAGGAGTTACAGCCAACTATAAAACAATAATGTGACCATGCAAACGTGGAGGCATAGGAGAGATTAAAGGGAATTTTGAGAAAACTAAGGGATTTATGGGGGATGAAGTCCAAGGTTCAAAATTTCCATTTATACAAAACCCCTGTACAAATATATCTCAGTAAGGTTTAAAGATGCACCAGTTTAAAAAGGAATAAGGAAAATTACCTGTACGCTCCTCCAACCAGCTCAGGGCAGTATAGGGTAGTCAGAATTCTGTGGAAAACTTGAAGTAGACAAAGCAAATGTAGATGGAAAGCATGGCTGCCATGGAGGCCCTCAGCAAGAGCTTAGCAGACAGACAGAGGAAAGTCCCAGGCAAAGCCCAAGAAGGGGCATCCCACTCTCCAACTATTTCTCTGTAAATAAATAGTCAAAGAATGTGAATAGGCAGCTCCTGACAGAGAGGTAGGTGATGGGTATAAGGTGCAGAGATATACATTTTTAGATGTGGTCGCCGTATGGATTCAATTTGCTTAGCCATGCTTATCTGTTATAAGGAATGTTCCCCTCTCTTTCTTTCTCTCGTTTATCTGGGGAGAAGGCGGATCAAGAGAAAAGGAAAGGTTAGCAACTGTGATGCCCCCCCCACAAATGACCATTTTAACACTTTTTTCAATGCACTGAAGAGTAGATGGGAGTGTTCTGGAAAGAGAGAGAGAATTTGGAAAGCAAATTTTTTTAATAAAAATTTTAAAATATTTTAAATGCACAGAAGAAAGTTCTGTGCTATCATCAACCACATGGGAAAAACCCCTCTAAATTAGAGTTCTCTACACATGCTGTGGGCATGGGGCCCACAACACTTGTGAGTGCAGTCCAAACCAAATCAAGATGTAATTAGGAAATATTTAACAAAATAAATTAAAACACATAACATTCTATTTCAGAACTAAGACAGCAGCGATCTTTATGTACAAATCTGTGGCCCAGTTTCTTTTTTATTTTGACACCACTGCTCCATATCAGTAATAATTGGAGGAAATGAAAATCAAAATGATTCTGAACTTTTCCTTCACACACATTAGCAAAATTGTCAAAGAAAGAAAAGCAACAAATGTTGAAGGAAGAAAATAGGAACAATGCTGAACTGTTGATACTGGTGTGAAATGGTCTAGTCATTCTAGAAAGTGTATTGTAACTGTTCTTAAGAAGTCATTACATACTCTTCATTGAAAGTGTACCACAAAGAGGCCTTACCTCAAAGATAACAAGAGAAAGAAAAAATGTGTAAAAAATACTTACAGTAGCACTTAGCCCCAAACTGGAAACTAAGGAAGTAGCAATCTCTTAGGGAAGAGACAAAGTATATCATAGTATGTTTTTTTGTGTCTGTTTTCTAAGAACATCTTATTTTTTCCTCATGTGTAACAATTTTTTACGTTAATTCATGGGTCATAAAGAGTAGAACACTTCAGAACAACAACATTAGTAAAAACCTTGTTACTCACTAGTCTCTTTCAAGACAATTCCTGGATCACCTACCCTATTATCCTAGAGGAATTGCTTTGGCTCTTTTGTCCCCAGTTGCTTTAGATAGCAGGTCACATAACTAACTAGTACTGGTAGACTTTAGCTGAGACCTCAAACTTTAGTTCTAGTGATTATTTGTTAATAATAATAATAAGGGCATTTCTGGCTCAGCTTTATTGCCTCTATTTAATTAAGATGAGCACATCAAGGTATGATTAATGTCATATATAGTTAATGCTATAAGGTAAGCTATAGTTAATGGATACTTAATGGCTAGACTGCAGATTCCAGCTATATCCCTGGTGTTTACTGACCAATTTATAATTTTATTTGATGCATATCTTTTCCTTCTGCTAACTCTTCTTCTTTTTTAAACCTTATCTTCCGTCTTGCAGTCAATACTGTGTGTGTATTGGTTCCAAGGCAGAAGAGTGCTAAGGGCTAGGCAATGGGGGTTAAGAGACTTGCCCAGGGTCACACAGCTAGGAAGTGTCTGAGGTCATATTTGAACCTAGGACCTCCCATCTCTAGGACTGATTCTCCATTCCCTGAGCCACCCAGCTGCCCCCTAACTCTTCTTTGATGTGTAAATCTTTACTTTCAACTTCTGCCCTCTGTAAAATCCCATTGTATCCATCCTACCTATGTAACTGAGACCTATATTAGGTTGCTGAATCTGATGCCTAGGTCTATGCTGTGAGCATATAATAAACCAGTTTTTTAAGTGTTACTCTATGTTGATAGTTTTGATTGGTCACAGTACTTATCAAGGAATCCTTAAATGATTTTTGTGCCGGTATTTTAAAGCCTTTCTTGAACACTTCGGCTACTAGTGCTTTCTTCCAAAAATTATCTTATTTATTTTGCATAGTCTATGTGAATATATATTATATCTCTAGCTAGATTATAAACTCCTAGGCAGGATTCTCACTGTTCTGTTTACCTGTCAGGAATTTGAGGAATGTGAAGCTAAATTGGACGGTCTTCCCTTTGATGTCTCTGACATCTGTGTTTTTTGTGAAAAATCCCATATTTGATACATGGTAGATAATTAATGTATATTTTACTTTTCAGCTTCTGTTAGCCATTTAGGGTCTATGCATATACCACTGTTGCTGTCTTCTGCCACTGTCCCCCTAATGTTGTCCTCCAAACTGGTCATATCCAAAAAAGTGCCCCCTTTATTCTTTTTTTTCTGAAAATATTCCTTTTTCTCTTCCTTTCCTTTTTTCTTTTAAGATCATCAAACATTCCTGAACCACTTCCAGTTCCTATGTCTTATTTGACTCCCTCTCTGAACTTGGATGACTTTAGGATTCTTAGAGGGCGCTTGATTCTTCTCCTTCTATTTAGGATGCAAAAACTTTATCCTCAGATAGGCCTTTTATTAGCCTTTCTATATTTCCCTGGACTCTTGTTTGCATTTCAGTGTTTCTATTCACTTCTCCTATTTTCATCAAAAATGTTTGAAAGCCCTCCTAGTTTGATAAAATTCATTTTTCTTGTTATGATTATATTCAGTTTTGCTAGGTGTAAACAATTCTTATTTGTAAGTCTTTGGAATATCCTCTTTCAAATGCTTCTCTCTTTATAGTGCTATATGCCAAATAACTGGTTCTACTGTGCTTGAACTCTTTCTTTCCAGCTTTTTGTAGTATTTTCATTTTTTAACATGGGATCTTTAGATTTTGTTATGACATTCCTGGGAACTTTCCATTTGGTGTTATTTTTAAGGGAAGACTGACAGCTTCTATTTTCACTGTACCTTTTTATTCTAACTTGTCTGTGTAGTTTTAATTTATGATTTCATCTCCTTTTGGTTAGAGCTTTCAGGTAATCCAGCGATATTTATATTTTTTCTCTCAGGCCATTTCTTTAGATCATTTGTTTTTGATATGAGATATAGTTTCTTTTTTAAATTTTTTAGTCTTTTGATTGTTTTAATATTTCTTTTATTTTAATTTCATGAAATCATTAACTTCTGTTTTGATCTATTATACTTTTCAAGGAGTCTGTACCTTGAGTAAGGTTTTATACTTATTGTACTAAACTGTTTATTTTCACCTTAAGTCTTTCCTAAAGAGTTTACATTTCTGATTCTTCTGACTCTGATTCTGATTACTTTTCTGATTCTCTAGAGTTTTATGGCAATTATAATATCATTTTTCAACTCTCCCTTCAGTTCTTCAAGAAATTCTAATTGACCTTATGTGTCTTTCTTTGTTGATATTGCAGAGCAGTGGTTCTCAAAGTGTGATCTAGGAACTTCTAGAGGCCCCTGAGACCCCTCTAGCTAAGAGTCCATGAGGTTAAAACTATTTTCATAATAGCATTAAGATATTTTCATTTTTAATATGGCAAATATCTATAGCTGTTGCCCACATAAACAAAGCTCTTTGAGGCATCCTCAATAACTTTTTAGAATGTAAAACTGAAACCAGCATGTTTGAGAATTGCTAGCGTTATGCTTTCCTTCGGGGATGACGTGTTGGGTATCCTTGCATTCCTAATAGCTATTAATTGTGATTGTCTTTATTTCTTTATTCGTTCTTCTAGCCATACTTCCTGACTTAGAACTTTGTGTTAGGGCTGTGGTCGTTATACTTCCAGAAGGCATGTGGAAGCTTTTTGTCCTGATACCATCAGAAGTGTCACCACTGCTTTCTCCACATAACTAAATTCTGCATTCAAGGATCAGATGGATGGCTCAGACCACAGAGACCCGGTTTTAGTGTACCCCCCAAAGGCCTTACTTAAGGCACAGTATGATCAGTGTTCTGCTTCTCTGAGTTTTTAGGTTCCTGATCCTGGTTTGGGTCTGGGCCCCACCTCCAGGCTTCCCTAGTTTAGAGCTCTAGTAGACAGCTGTTGGCCCCAATCTCTATCCCTCTTTGGAAGGCTCTGCAGTTTTAGTGTAACAGAACAGTAAGCTTGCACCTGGTCTCTGCTCCCTGCCCTGGTGACTCAGCTGCAGGCCTCAGCCTGAGTCTGGACTGGATCGTGACCCCATTCCTGCATAAGAACAACACAGAACTAAGCTTACCCCATTCTTCCTCCTTGTCCTGTACTTAGCCATAGGTCCTAACCCTGTCCCTATGCTGGAAGAGTGTGTCTTCCTAGCTGGATCATCGCTGACTCCCTGGAGGCTTTTGACTGGCTCTCTGTACTGATCTGGGCTAGAAGAAGAACCAATAGTAGTTTCTTCTTAGATTTTCTATTCACTACTCATTCTGGGACTCTTCCTTCATCTTTGTTGGTCAGATCATAGGAGAGAGTTGGACTTTATTACTTCCTCTCATTCCATCTTTAATAATCTCCTTGTCATGGGTTTCTTACTAAACCCACCTCACTCTACCCTACACTTGGCCAAAGTCTGCCTCTCTACAGATGGCACTGTCACCTCCCTATGATGTGGTAAGCACACCACATCAGGGGCTATACTCATGTCCAATCGAGGCTGGCCAGGCCTGTTCCCTCTCCTGATGTATCTAGGTTTCTGTTTATAGGACCCTTCATGGAATTCCTGGTTCCTCTCTACAGAGCTATACCCTGAGGTCTAACTCGTGTCCCCATAATTCTACCCAAGGTCAAGAGACCTGGTTCTGCTCCAGATGGGCATTGTGACCTTTTGCCAGTCACTTGCCTTTCCTCTTCCTTAGTTTGCTTATTCATATAAAAAAGATGATCCACATGACCCCTCATTCCTTTCTGGCTCTAACATATACAGTAATAGGTGAGTCTGTGTTCAAAAGGTAAGGAGGTAGATACAAAAATCCTTGTTTTTAACTTAAACTTACCTGAGTTGATAATACTCATTTATTATGAATAAAGCTCCTCAGACTGACAGTTTTAGAATATGTCAGCAAAAAGCTTTATTGATATATTTCATACCAAGACAAGGAAAGGTCAATTGGCTCATAAAGTTTCTGTCAGATGAATGAGCTCTGGTTACAATTAATTCTCAGATAGCATATATAGAATCCAAGAGGAAGAGTGGACACGCTGGATTGCAGGCTATTTATAGTTGGCATTGGGACTGAGGTAGAACAGTTTGTTGAGTTCAATAAGATGGAAGAGAGATTTGCAATTTTGCACTTCTATCATTTGTCCTTGAGGAATAGAGAATTTTGTCGTTCTCTGTGATCACCAGCCTTGCAGATCTTCTGGGAAGAGTACAGATTTTAATATGGAGGAACATAACTGCTCATTTTACACTGAAATGGAGGCCAATTTGAAGACAGAGTTAAGAATGTCTCCCACCTTGCTGCCACACTTATCAAATGCCATATGTGAATTATTAAAATGACAATGGCATGAACTTGGGAGGTGATTTTGTGAATGGAAAAATGAAGGTATATGTGAAGATAAAAGTGCACGGTTCAACAGTGGATTAGACATTTAAGATGAGAGTGAGAATTAGAGGATAACCCCAAAGTTACAAGTATGGATGTCTGGGAAAATGTTGTTGTCCGTGATAATCATGGGAATTGGAGAAGGAAGGATTTTGGAAAAAAGATTACAGAGAATTTCTGTTTGTGGTATGTTCAGGTTGAGATGCCTAAACGATATGCAATTAGTGGTGTCCAAAGATGAAGTTGGTGATGTAAGACTGGAGCCTGGACTGGATATGTAGATTTAGGAATCATCTGTGTAGAGATGTAATTGAACCCATGGTTACTGATAAGATTATCAAACATGATAGGATAAGGTGAAGAGTAGAGGACCCAGTAAAAGCCTTGGGTGTGTAATACAGGTAGGAGAGCCAAGAGAGAAGAGTGTCATGGAAATCTAGAAAGGAAAGAATCTTTAGGAGTAGGTTATTGACAATGTTTTGTGCAATAAAAAGATCAATAAGAATAAGGACTAATGTTAGATTTTACAACTAAGAGATTATTGGCAACTTTAGAGAAAGTGGATTGATGAAGTTGGAATCCAAATTGCAGAGGGTCATCCTAGAAAAACTCTCCACTTCTGTGGCCTTCTCATCCAGGGAGATCCCTTTGCTCCTTTATCTCCTTCTTTCTATTGGTTAGTTCCTCCCAAAGATTTCTATTCTAAGGAAGAAACAGAAGAAACATAATGATTTTAGACCTTAAATGGCCCCATCCCCATCATATAAAACTCTGCATATAAAAATATTGGGAAATCAGCTAAGAATTGACAAAAACAGCAGGCTTACCTAGATGTTTTTTCTTTCTTTCTTTCTTCCTTTCTTCCTTTCTTCCTTCCTTCCTTCCTTCCTTCCTTCCTTCTTTCTTTCTTTCTTTCTTAATTTCTTTCTTTCTTCCTTCCTTCCTTCCTTCCTTCCTTCCTTCCTTCCTTTCTTTCTCTCTTTCT
>NC_058135.1:19822233-19927217 GCF_016433145.1 Gracilinanus agilis | reverse complement strand
TTCCCCATTGACCTGCCCCTTTTCTAGCACGCCCTCCCTCCTTCCCTTCTTCCTTCCCTTCTTCCTTTCCTTTCCTTTCCTTTCCTTTCCTTTCCTTTCCTTTCCTTTCCTTTCCTTTCCTTTCCTTTCCTTTTCTTCCTTTCCTTTCCCTTCCTTTCCCTTCTTTTCCCTTTCCTTCCTTTCCCTCCCCTCCTCTTCCTTCCTTCCCTCCTTCCCTCCTTTCTTTCTCTTTCTTTCTTTCTTTCTTTCTTTCTTTCTTTCTTTCTCCCTCCAAGACCAAAGAACAGTAAAGGCTAGGCAACAGGAGTTAAGTGATTTGCCCAGGGTTACACAGCCAGGAAGTTTTGGAGGCCAGATTAGAACCTCTCTTTTCTCTAACTGTCCCCTTTAATAGTTTCTTGAAAACAAACCATTTCCTTCATCAGAATTGAAAAATGTGATCTTATCCCTAAACATGTACATGTATGATTTCATTGAGGAGGCACTAGCAACAAGATGGGGGATCAGGAAGAGTCTCTGAGGATGCATTCCAGGGATAGGGGACAGTCTATGTTATAAGCATTGCAAAAGATTAGCGATGGACGTTTTTATTTCATATGAGATATGAACTGCTAGTCAGTGTTAGAGGGTCAGGGCCTTTTAGTTACATAAAGCATCCAGCTAGATTTAGTTCCATTCTATATGACCACATCTCATAATCCAAAGAGCAGGGAAGGAAGTTATCCATTCAGAGAGTATGCCAATGTGGTATGAGAACTCTTAAGTGGCTTGGAAACATAATGGGCCTCTAACAGTAATTGAAGGCATAGGGAGGAGCACCAGTATAAATAGCAGTAGCCAAGCAAGGGTCATTTGTCATTGCCAAGCTGTTTGGGGGTCATCTATAAAAAGAAAAGTACTACCCGTCTCAGTTATCACTGTCAACAAAGTCTCACCCCACCCTGGAAGGCCAGTCTCTAGCTGGAAGAATTGGGGAAGCAATTGGGGACTTAGAACCAGTCATCCTTCCCCAAAAGGCAAAAAAGCAAAGGTAAACTTTTAAAATTCTTTACACTAAAGCCTAGGAGGTGGGAATTTTTTAGGAGTATCTTAGCACAAATCTGAGTAAAAAGGAAGGAGTGCTGGGTTTGGAGTCAAAAAATCTGGGTTTGGATTCTAACTCTGCCCCTTCTTCACTAAGTGAACCAAAGTGTCATTTAACTACTTCAGGACCCTTGTTTCCTCCTATATGAAATAAGAAGTTTGCTCTACGTGATTGGTAAGTCTGCTCCTAGCTGTCACTCTCAAATCTTACATATCTCGGCATGAGAGACTTCATATCTGCCTCAAATAATAATTATCTGTGTGATAGTCTCTGGGAAAACCACTTCTTTTCCTCAACTGTAAAATAAATATGTTAAAACGTTTAAAGTATCCTTTTTAAGATTTTCTTGAGAACCAACTGAGACAATACAGTAGGATAATATAGTTTGCAATCCCTTAAACACCCATTATGGCAGTGTTAGCTATCATTATTACCTTGGGGCTGCTTCCAAGTCAAGGAAACTTTTTTTAAAAAGTGATCCATTAAGTCAGGCTTTCAGTTATGTTTTCATAGACTTGGTGAAACTATTAAAGTGAGATGAAAATGCGTAGGTGCATATGGTGGAATTGGTAATACTAGTCTCCTGGAACTTTTGGTCTCTTTATTCTTATCATTAAAATTAGCTGACATTTATGATTATTAAAGCACTTTACATGTATGGTATTGTCTGTTTTTCACAATGCTTTGAGGCAGGTAGTACAAATATTATCATCTTTAGTTTGCAAATAGAAAAATTTATTTTCCCAAAGTCAGTGGCAAAGTCAGGCTTTGCATATATGTCCTCTGACCACAAAACTTTCCAATATCCTATATGACTTCTCATTCTTATCACTGGCTGTCAGGGCATGAGTTAAGGCAGAAATGAATTACTCTGTTATTACTTTGGAAAATGTACAAAGAGAAATGTAGAGCAGTTGCCTCAGTACCTTTCATTGAATAGTTAATAGCACAATGGACTTAGCCTACGTGAGAATGTTTTTAAGTATCCAGTTTACCTTTTTTCAATTTTGTAAACACAGGATTAAGTATTGGGCAGTAAATAGAGCTATATGACATTGTAGGCTAATTACAGGTTTTTTTTATGTGATATGCATCCCCAGCCATAGGCAGAGAGTAAAGGCTTGTCTTTTTCCTGAGGCTTTCCTTAGATTTGGAATGGTTTTTTTCCTGGGTAACCTCCCTCTTACCACAACCATTCTATTACCACAATTACCAACAAGTCCTTGTCACCCAAAGGGACTGACTCCAGTTTGCAGAGACTATAAAAGAACAATTTTTCATTCCCTGCATGGATAGTTGAGGATCAGTACCCAATTCAAAGGCCACCTTTTCCAGGAAGCCTTCGTTAATATTTTTCTCTTTATCATTAAAGACTTTTCTTACACTCTCTAACATTTTGCTTGTAAGCCTTTATTTATTTATGGCATTGTCTAATGCCTACTAGAAAGCTCAAGCTCAAAATGTCTAAAAGAGAACTTATTGAATTTTCCCTTAAATCCATCCCTTCACCAAATTTCTCTAATTCTGGTGAGAATTTTAATTGTTGATTCTGGTAATTGCCCCAAGTCATAAACTAAGAGCTGTTTTCAACACTTCTCTCTCTCTCTCTCTCTCTCTCTCTCTCTCTCTCTCTCTCTCTCTCTCTCTCTCTCTCTCTCTCTCTCTCTTCTTTCTCTCTCTCTCTCTGTCTCTCTGTCTCTGTCTCTCTCTTTCTGCATTCCAGAATTTTATGAATTCTGTCTCCCTAACACCCCAGACATGTGTCTCCTCTCCATCTCACACTTCACTTTGAATCCACATCATCTCTCACCTAAATTACAATAGCCTTCTAATCCCCTTGCTTCCAGGCTGAGTCTCCTCTTTCTAGCCTTTCACAGATCTGCCAAGATGATAGTCTGAACATGTTGCTCCCCTCCTGAAGCAATTGCAATGTCTGTTTCTTCAATAAAATAGAACCACCTCACCCAGGCACTCCAAGCTGTCTACAATCTGGCTCCATGTCTAGAGATAATATGACTTAGTGGGAAAAGTAATGGGCTTAGCGTTAGGGAAAAGAAGGTTCAAATTCTACCACAGACACTAGCTATTTAAACCATATCAAATCATTTAACCTGGGATGGGATGGGAATCTACTCCTTATCTGTAAAATGAAAGGATTTTATCAAAGGTCAGAAGTAACAGGGAAAAGTTATTCTCATCTTTGATTCAGTGATTATACTGAAGAAGAAATAGAGGTGTCTCTAATTCTAATTCTCTCTCTCTCTCTCTCTCTCTCTCTCTCTCTCTCTCTCTCTTCCTCTCATTGACTCTGGCACTTACTAGCTATGTGACTGGGCAGTGTTCTTCTCTGCAACTCTCTTAAGACAAAGTTGGAGAGATGGCATTAACCTGTACTGGTAGAAAGTTCCCTGTCCCAAACCAAACGTCCAGTGCTTATCTCCACTGATGACAACCATTGTGATCAATATTTGCATTTTGCTGTAATTATAGATGAGGAGAGAAGAAATGGTATAATGAAGAGAGCTCTGGGTCTGGAGTAAGGAGAAACCTGGGTTCAAATTATGATAACGATACTTTTTTTAGCTCTGTGACTATATGCCATATAATATCTCTGAGCATCATTTCCAGCTGCAAACATAGGAATAAGACCAATAATATCTTCAGGGGTTGTAATGAGGGTCCAAATGAAATGGTGCATGTAATTTTGTTGTTATTCAGTCATGTCCAACTCTTCCTAACCCCCTTTGGGATATTCTTGGCAGAGATACTGGAGTGGCTTGCTATCCCTTCTCCAGCTCACTTTACAAATGAAGAAACTGAGGCAAACAAGGTTGAATGACTTGCCCAAAGGCATCATAGCTAGTGAGTATCGGAAGCTGGAGTTAAATTCAGTTCTTTCTGATTCCAGACCCAAAAGCTATCTACATTGAGCCACTTAGCCGTTTCCAGTGTATGAAAAGGGCTACATGAATGTTAGCTGTTCTTATGTTGATGACACACGATGATCTTATCAAATGTGAGGACATATAATTTGCTTTCTTGTATTACTTTGTTTTCTTATCACTGTAATTCACCTCTATTTCTTCTTCAGTATAATCACTGAATCAAAGATGAGAATAACTTTTCCCTGTTACTTCTGACCTTTGATAAAAATATTGTGTCAAATCAGTCATTCTGAAGTGACCCCATGTTTTAACCTGGCTTCACTTCGACTACATGCAGCCAGTCTAACAGGGGTGGGATGGAGTGGAGTCATCTTGCAGGAGAGGGCAGTTCCATCAGTGCTAATCATATCTCCTTTGTGCTAATTCTATCCCCTCATAAACAGTACCTGGCAGCCGCTGCCATGCGTGCTCACTTTCCCGACATCTCTGTTGGAATTGTGGACCAATCTTAGGGAGTAGCTGAGGCAACACTTTACATACCTCTTCACCATTGTGTGATCCATTCAAAATACTTTTGCCCATCTATGGAAGATGCTTATTCTTGTCTATAAAAGCAGTGCCCAGTTTGAATCCCAGGTCAGCCCAGCAGCCAGCCCACCAGTGCTTTTGAAGGCCTTGGTGTTTATTTGTTTGTTTGTTTGTTTGTTTGTTTGTTTGTTTGTTTTTTATTCTGCCTTAGTTTGTTAATAGGCTGCTTTTTAACTTTCTCTTTTTATTGCCTCCCAACCATCGAATTTTCCTTTTAAGAGTATCTTCACTGGCTTTCTCCTGATCCTTTAGGAAAAGTATTTACTCCCTTCCATAGCTATTGTGGGTATTGACAGTCAAGTCTAGAGACACTTTCCCTGCTCCCATTCTACAGATCCCCCTCAATAATCTCTACTCCAAACTTCACCTCAGCAAGAACTTTGTCTGTACTTTTGTGGAGTATGGGGTAAAGGAGTAGCTGGGGCCACGTGTATTGAAACTAGTCGTTTCAGAAATGGCTCCTGCACAATTTTATCATAGGGCAAAAGAAGGATTTGGTTTGGTTCTGCCTTTTGGGAAATTTAAAAAAAATTAATAATAAGTCAAAACCAGAAGATAATCTTTTTCACTTTGGCTCAGCCCTCAGCCAGGAGAAAATATGGCCTGTTTGAACCCTATGTTTCTATGCCAATAACCAAATACTGGTCCAGCCTGCTATAGCCCTCTTGTATATTAATATGCTCATTAGTGCTTGAAACAATCAGATTCATCTAGCTAGCAAAAAGAATTCCAACTACTTAATAACAAATAAGAAAAGTAGGACTATTGGTTTAAATAGCTGTTGCAAAGGAGCCCAGGTCTCCCATATATAATCTAATAAAAATCAGAAAGGAGCATCAGACTGAATAATGATCATTAAGATAGCTAAAGTGCCATAATCAAGCTCAGACTACACAAAAAGACAGTCAGAACCCTTTAGACAATAGGAAGAACTGACCTGAAACAAACTGGAAGCCTACCAGCACACAGACCACAGATGTTCCAGGGGCATCTGAAGATCTCATACCCAGAAGTAGAAATCCTGGAGTACTTGGGGGAGAAAGCTCTCAGAAGGTTGGATAACCCATGTTCTTTGGTCTAGAACTACAGTTCTTATCCTGGCATGCCTAAAGAGCACTGAAATGCTCCAGAAGGCCCTGAAGACCCTTAGATCTAGGAATTGGGATGGAGGCCTAAAATCTGCCAGTGCTCTGAGCACAGACATACCAGTTAAAAAAAACAGCAGCAGAAACCCAGAAAATAAAGGTCAGTACCAAACAGGGGCAACCACCTCATCCAGGAGTATAGGAAGAGGCAGAGCCTGACCTTGATCAAAGTCTGACACCTGGAACTGTGACAGAATATATGAGTAAAGAGAAGAGACTGAATATTCTGAAGAAATTTGGATCTCTTAAATGTCTAAAAGACAAACCCAGAAAAAGAGAAGTCCAAAACAATTACAAAGAGAACCTCAGAGGGGAAAAAAAATGGCATGGCCACAGATACTTCAAGAGTATGAGAAGAAATGAAATTAAATGAAATATTAAAAAATGATATTATAAGTGAAATAAGAGTTCTTGGCTCCCCTCTCCAATCAAAGGACAGAGGATAGTAGTGAAATGAAGTACCAGGAGTATTAGAATGTTTCAAGAATAAAGAATTGGAAAGACAAATCAATGGCTTAAAGCAGTGATGGTGAATCTTTTAGAGACCTTGTGCCATGTCCTACCCCCCCCCCCCACCAAGTGCTGGGCTTGCCCCGCCCCACCCTTACTCCACACAGGGGAGGAAAAAAGTTCTCCCACTGGGCTACTGGGCAGGGAAGTGGGTGATGTGAACATCAGGTGCAGTGGAGAGGAGGAAGGAAGCACCTTTGCCTGAGTCCCTCTGCCTTTCTAGTAATGAACTCAAGGTGGGTTGGGAGTGGGGGCCTGCCTCATAGTAATGAATTCCTGGAAAATTAGAATGGATCAAACAAATCTATAACTCCATGATACTATAAGAAATATCAGAATAAAATTAAAAGATTAGAATGAGAGAAAAATGTAAGATCTACTATCAAAAGCAACTAACCTGGAGAGCAATAATGAGAGAGATCATTTTAGAATTATGGCACTCCAAAATGTCAAAAAATAAATGTTAAAAATTGTTCCCCATATAATTGGGGGGAATATAATAAAATATTACTGAAGGGGAGAAAAAAGAATTATTAGGCTCCCTAAAAGGTTAAAAAAAACCTTCCCCAAAAGCTTGGATACCATTTTTCAAGAATCATAAATGAAAATTGCCAAGATTTAATAGCACTACAGGGGAAAAGGTAAATAGAAATAATATAACTCCTGAATGAAATACCAAAACAAAAACTTCTAAGAATCCAGAGCCTCAAAGTCAAAGTAAAAAAAACAAAACAAAACAAAACAAAACAAACAAAACAAACAAAAAAACAACCAGAAGCATCCAGAAAGAGATCAAGTAGCAAGTTAAGATCACAGAAGACTATGCTGCAACTATGCAAAGGAAAGGGCATTTGGAGATATTTCCAAAAGATAAAGGTTCACAATAAAGAATAATTTACCCTACAAGAATATAACACTGGGGGAGGGGGGAAAGGAGGAATTACAAAAGGGCGGGAAAGGAAGGGAACAAGCAGTTATTAAGTATTCACTATGTGCCAAGCATTTTACAAATATTTCATTTGAAGCTCACAAAAATCTTGTTGAATTAGGTACTATTATGACACTCATTTTATAGTTGAGAAAATTGAAGCAGACTTTGTCCAGGATCACAGAGCTAATATATGTCTAAGGTGACATTTGAACTCAGGTCTTCCTGTTAAAGGCATGAAGAGAATGGTCACATGCAAACCAAATTGGATTTTGAAGAGAGCAGAAAAGTAAAAGGAAACAAGGAAGGGGGGGTAGGGCAAAAACCAAGGGGTTGGAGGGTAGAAGACTATAATGGTGGGGAGAGGGGGGAGAAGTCTTATATATTATGTATACTATTTGTTAATTTGTGTTTAAAAGAGATAGGAAAAGCAAATTGCTAATTTCACATAAGAAAAAATTATCAGAATTTTGCTCAATTAAATGCCAACAAAACCAATAGTAAATGAAATAGACAAATGTTTATATTATAAAATTCCCAGATTAAAAGAAAATTTAAATAGTCCAATTTCAGAAAAAGATATTGAACCAACTGTAAATTAATTGATAAAGAAAAACCCCAGTACCAGATGGATGAATAGATGCATTCTTTTAAAAATTCAAAAAACAATTAGTTTCAATATTAGAAAAATGGTTTGCAAAACTAGAAAAAGAAGAGATACCACCAAATCGCAAGTGATATAAATATAGTTTTGATAGCAAAACCAGGGGGAGGCAAAGGAGAAAAAGAAATCTCTACTGAATATTAACATGAAAATAGTAGATGAAATATTAACAAATGGACTATAGCAACAAATTTTTAAATAGCATATGAGATTGGATTTATATGAGAAATGCAGAGTTGCTTCAAAATCAGGAAAACTCATCAACATCAACATAATAGACCATATTATTAGCAAAAATAATAAAAATTATATGATTATATTTCAAAAAGCTTTTGACAGAGTACATTATCTATTTCTTATAAAAATATTTTTAAAAAAAACAGAAATGAATGGGTCTTTTCTCAGTGTGGCAAGTAGTCTTACCAAAAGACAGCATTATATATGATATGCATAAAACTAAAGACCTTTTTAAAAAGATTAGAGGTAAAGCACAGATTTTCACTACTGCCACTATTATTTGCTCTAGTTCTTGAAATCCTAGCTATTGAACTAAGTTAAAAAAGAAAGTAAGGGAATATGTAAAGATAAAGAAGCAACAAAATTATCACTTTTTTTCAGATGATGCTATGATGCATTTAGGAAATCCTAAAGATTTAAATAAAATGAATTGAAATAATAACTTCAGTAAAGTAGCTGAAGTTGAAAGATTATTAAATAAATCCAATTAAATTATTATCATTATTGTATATGCTGAACAAAATCAAGCAGGAAAAGATAGAGAAATTCCATTTAGACTAACTATAGAATATATAAAGAATTTGGGAGTCCACATATTAAGACTCACATAGGATCTCTATATAATAATAAAACACATTTCATATAAACTGATAGACTAGAGTAAGTAGAGAAATTAGTTGCCCATGGTTGGATCCTACGTGTGTGTGTGTGTGTGTGTGTGTGTGTGTGTGTGTGTGTGTGTGTGTGTAGTCATCCCCGCCTTTCTCCAGTAGGCTGCCTAATAGAATTTCTTTCTTCCTTCGGGATATGGTTCAAATACCATCATCTTCATACCTTTCCTAATACACTTGGCCCCATCCCCACACCCCCAACTATCAATGTCTTTCCTCTCAAATTACCTTGAATATATTTGCACCACTTCTCTTTATATGCTTACCTGCTGCCTTTCCATGTATTTTGATTCATTATGCATGTGTACCCTAGCACCCAGCTTAGTGCCTGGTCTGTAGGAGGTGTTAAATGCTTAGTGAAATTGGTTGATTAATGTAGAATTAACATAATTTAGTAGCTGATAGGTTGAAGGAAGGCTGAGGAAGAGTGTGGAGAGCGACTGAAGTTCTGAACCTGTGTCATTGAAAATATGGGGGTGTTCTCTACAGAAAGAGGGAAGTTAAAAAGAGTGGTAAAGATAGTGGTTCTTTTTCAGCAAGATGAAATTTGAGGTGTCTATAGGACATACATTTTGGAATATCTGTTAGGTATATTCCTAAAAAAAACAAAAGCTATTAATCAATATATAAAATTCTTCTTAATATTTTTAGTCATTTTGTCTGACCGGGAAATGAGACGAATATTTAAGCAGCACATTTTTTGACTATTTCTTCATTCCTACCTAGTTTCTTCAACAAAAATCTTTCAGATCAGTGTATAAGGGACTGATCCAAAATCTCACAGCCCTCCCTGCTTTCATAAGAAGCTAAGGAAGCATGATTTTCAGAATGCTGTTACCTATTTTTTAAAGGGTTATTACTATAAAGCTTCTACAGCCCACAAAATACATTTTCTTCCATCTCCTAGATGGATCACTACTAACCCAGTTGCTCAGATTTTTATTCCCATCACAAATAGAAATGTTCCATTTCCTACATTTACATTTACCTTGTAATATTCCCTTTTAAAAACCTGACCACTAAAGTGAATTTGCTTTACTTTATTCAGAAGTAAAAAATGAAGATGAACTACCTTGAAATGGTCCCTGTGATGTTGGCAGCTGTGATTCTGATGGAGATTTTTCAGGTAAAGTGAACAAATACTGCTAGGGGTGAGGGATTTGGATATGGTGATTGATTATTGGAATAGATAACCTTTCTTGAGCCACTTAAGGAGAGGGGAAGAGGAATGGTCTGGAGATAAGAAGAGGAGAGAAATAAATGAGGTATTGAATTTTACCAAGTAGAGAAAATGTAGTATTTTTATTAAAAACAAAACAAAACAAAACAAATGACCTCAGAACTTTGTATCAGGGGAATCTAGTCTGGAATCCTCATTCTGACATTTACTAACTGCCTAAGAGCAGTGACTTCACCATATTTTGCTTCTCGGTATCTCAGTTTACTATTCTGTAAAGTGGGGCTAATACCACTTGACAATTCATCCCCTCAAGTTATTTAAAGCGTTCTGTAAATGTGAGCTCCAATTATTAAGCAGTTGGTTTCTTTCATATTTTTGAGGCTATTGACCCAAGCTTTTTTTATCTGATCGTTAGCTCTCATTCCCTCCAGTTCTTGTTGAGTGTGTGTGACTGACTGTCACCATTCAAGGGACTCTCTGTTCTGAACATACCATCAGCTGTAGCCTCCAGCCAAAACAAGTGAACTCTTAAATTAGCACAGTTATAATTTTTGTAGATAGGAGTGTGGCTTCCATTATGCTTCAGGCTGAATGGTTAAACCAGGTAAATCTACCCAAGTTCTGCTGATGTCATATCTTACTTGTACTTTCTTCAAGTCACAGGGAAATCCCATTTGTGGGGTAAGAAATGGGGGTCATTTGGTCTTGCCAGAGCTCAGTCCTATGTGTGGGTCTGACAAGGAACCCAGAAATATGTACATACATACTGCAGCCTGCTTATTTTGTTAGTTATTGCTTCACAGGGAAGAATAGGACAGAGGTGACTCCTATGCCCTGATGACTTCAAAGGCTCAGAATATGGTAATCAGGATTTCTTAGTCCTAGATCCAGCACTAATTAGTTTTATGACTTTAGTAAACTCACTGAGCCACAGTTTCACAATCTGTAAAATGGGGGGTGGGGGGACCCTACCTAATTCACACATATTGTTGTGAATACAAAATTACATATATGACATCTGTCTGAAAATTTATAAAAGTGTATACATTTATAAGAACTAGTATGTATACATTGTAGATACATTGAATATATTATTATGTGTGTATATATGTATACATACATTGTATATATAAGTTTTTATCATTATGAGCATAATTGAAATGCTTTTACCACAAACATCCTGCTTTATAGGAGTTCCTCCCTTTTCTTACTAGTAACTTGCAGCCTACAGCCTCCTACCCCCAAGCCATCTCTTGTATGCAAGAGAACTTTTTGAAAAGTAGTGAAATGAATTTTCACTAAATAAGGATCCCTGTGGGTCACATATTGACTTCTTATCCATGTTTCTTACATTTTTATTTAGTTTGTTAAATATTTCCCAATTACATTTTAATCTGGTTTGGTCTGCACTCAGGAATAGGTTGTGGGTTCAACATCTCCAATCCAGACCATCCCCCTTCTTTTATAGATGAAGAAACAAGCCCCAAGAAGGTTATGTGTGTCGCTTAAAGTCATGTAGCCAGTAAGTAGAATAACCAAGTTCCCATATATGTATCTGACCTATGAATCCAGACTTTCTTCTACTTAATGCTTTGTAAGGAAAAATATATTCAAACACAGAACTTCTGACTCCAAGCCCATTGCTCTTTTGATTATACACAACATTCCCAACACCATCTCTTCAATATCAGCTAGAGATGGGGCATTGAGAATTTCACCTGTGATGTGGTCCCCAGGATGGTTGATGATATAGGAAGAGAAGTATTATATGGCTTTAAGAGTCTCAATAGAAACGGTGTGGGTAACTCAAGAAAAAACAAAATGTGCCCTAACTCTCTACCATATGGTTTACACAGGCTGTCTCCCATACCTAAAATGAGCATCAACTCCTATAATCCCTAACTTCCTTCAAGGCTCAATTCAAGCCCCATTTCTTTTATGAGACATTTCTTAATCTCAACAGATATTAATCTTCTTTCTCTTTTTTTCAGATCATCTTGTATTTACTTACCAGTGTATATATTAACATATATGATAACAGAATGTCAAATTCCTTGAGAGTTCGGACTGTTTAGTTTTTATAGTATCTGTAGCACTTTTCTCAATACTTTGTATGTAGTGGGTACTTAATAAATTTTTTTAATTGAATTGAATATGCATTGAACATGCATATACTCTGCTATTCAATCATCAGTGGAACCTTGATTGTGATCCTGGATAAAGAAGGAGTCCTTTTCTTTGCCAAAATCAATACCTCTGCATGCACCTTTGATCCCATTTCCTCCTGACTTCTCCAGCATATTGTCCCTACTGTGCCCAAGTCTCTCCATTATTTAAAAATAAACAAAACTCAATTCTTACTTGATCCTAGCATCCCTGTTAGTTATTGTTCTACATTTCTCCTCCCCTTCTCAACTAAATCCCTTAAGAGAGTTATGTATACTAGGTACTTCTACTTCCCCAACAGTCTCTTCTAAATCCTCTTCAGTCTAGTTTCTAACCTCATCATTCATCTGAAACTACCCTCTCCAGAGTATCAGTGATCTCTTAATCATAAGATACAATGATCTTTTCTGAGTCCTGATCCTTTTTGACCACTCTGGAACCTTTTTAATATTCATTTTTGTTCAGTTTTAAGTTCCAGATTCTCTCCCTTCTTCTGACCCTCCCTCCCTGTCCTCCCCCTCCCTGAGATGGCAAGCAGTCTGATACAGATTTTACATGTGTAGTCATGTAAAACTTTCTTCCATGTTGGTAATTTTGTGGAAGAGTTCTCAACTGGAAAAAGAAAAAAAGAAAAGAAAATATGTTTTTGTCTGCATTCAGACTCCAATTTTTTTCTCAGAAGACAGATGAAATTCTTTATCATGAGTCTCTAGGATTATTTTAGAGCACTGTATTGCTGAGAATAACTAGGTCATTCACAATTGTTCATCAAGAAATATTGCTGTCACTATATTCTTCTGATTCTGCTCACTTCACTTTGAATCAGTTCATAAGTCTGTTCAGATTTTTCTGAAATCACCCTGCTTCTCATTTCTTATAGCATGTTAGTAACATTTCATCACTAACATTTGCAACAACTTGTTCAGCCATTCCCCAGTTGATGAGTACTCTCTCAATTTCCAATTCTTTGCTACCATAAAAAGAGCTACAATAAATATTTTTATTCAAATAGGTCCTTTTCCCTTTTTTTTCTTTCATCAACAGAGTCAGTTATAGTCTTCTCCTGAATACATTGTCTTCTTTAGATTTTTCTGATACTGCTTTCTTCTGGTTCTCTTACTATCTGTCTGGCCATTCCTTCTCAGTCTCCATTGCTAATTCTTCAGATATGTCATGCCCCCTAAACAGTGGGTGTCCTTCAAGGACCCTCTTTTACTCAGTAGTATTTCTCTTAATGATTTGATCAGCTTCCATGAATTTAATTATCACCTCATCTAGTTATCTCGTCTTTAATTTCTCTCCTTGAGGTTCAGTTAGTTCTGCATCATTAAATGACTTTTTTTATATCTCACACTGGTGTCCCATAGACATCTCAAACTGAATGAACATGTTCAAAACAGATCATTTTCTCTCCAAAACCTTGCCTTCTGTAATTCCCTATTACACTGGTTACCATCATCCTTTCAGGAAAGCAGGTTCAAAACCTTAGTGTCACCTCTATACCTCATTCTCACTCACCCCGCATTTCTAAATTACTGGCACTTTTTCATATTTCTCTTCTCTCCATTCCCGCAGGCCACCCTCGTTTAGGCCCACATTATGTTTCTGCTGGACTAGCCCTCTAACTGGATTCCTTGCCTCAAGCCTTTCCCTACTTGCAGCCTATCCTCTACTAGCTGCCAAGGTGATTTTCCAAAGCGTAGGTGTGACCATGTCGCCCCCTGCTCAGTGAGCTCCGTTAGCCCCTAGTACCTCCAGGATCAAATAGAGACACCTCTTTGGTATTTCAAACTCTTTATACCTTTCCAGTCTTTAACACTGTCCTCTCTCCACATACTCTCTGATCCAGCTGTACTGACCGAGGTGCAGTTCCTGGCCCAGGACACTCCATCTCCCTATCTCTGTGCCTCTGCTTTGGCTTTCCCGCACCTCCACCTGGTACCTTCCCTGGCTTCCTTCAAGACTCAGCTCAGATGCCATCCCATGCAGGGCTTTCCCAGGCCCTACAGCTGCAAATGCCTTCCCTTCTCAGATTGCCCTCCATATGCTCTGTATATATCTTATAGAAATTAAATTCAGGTAGGCCGAGCATCAGTTTTACCTTCCTTTGTATGTCTAGTCCTTAGAACAGTGCCTGACACATAGAAAGTGCTTAAAGGATCGTTGATTGACTAACCAATGGCATTTTCCATTGTACAAAAACATTCTGTGAAGGGGAATGTATGGGAAACGTTGTCATATTGGCCTTTTGTGAGGGATAGCAGACAGGAAAGTAAATGATATGTATGATGTCCGTCCTTTCCACAGTCTGTATATTTTCTTTCCTCTTTTAGGTTAAGGGTGATGTGTTAAGTATGTCTCCCAATACTTTTGATGACCAATACCTGAAGTGTGCTAGAAGAATGGAGACCAAATTTGTTCCCAAGCTGCTCATTGAGGAAAAAAGTAATCATAAGCACTTCGATTCTGTGTGGACAGGAGGAGCATACCATTGGGAATTAAAGAAGCCGCAATTGTTGCTCCCGCCAGGCTTCCTGGATAACCATGGCACGGCACTCATGGTATACACTTCACATGCTCAAAGGCAAACTCCCTTTTACCGAGAGTTCAACTCTGCCGTCGAGAGAGCCGGCCTGTCTCGAGATGAATATATCTACAACTTTCACTTCAAAGCTTTGCACTTTTATCTCACGAGAGCCTTGCAGCTTCTGAGCAGAGAGTGTGAGGAGAGCTACAGATATGTAGCATATGCCAAAAGCCATTTTGCTTTGTCTGGGCCCCATGGACATAACGGTATCAGGTTTTCTCATTTTACCTCTTGGAATGACAAACCTGAACCTGTAACCGGCTCCGAAATCTTGTTCACTGTCTACACATGTTTTGGCATTTCTACCAAAATGTTCTCTGATTCCGTCAACGGAAGCATCTTAATACCTCTGAATGAGGTTTTTAAACTGACCCAAGAAGGGAATAAAACCAACTTTATCTTTAGAAGCATGAACAAGACCTGCAGCCATTTCGACTGTGCATACCTTGGAGGTAAATGTGCCTGCCCTTTTGTACTGAAATTAGGAGCTCGAAAATGGGTTTCTTAGACCTGAGATATTAGAAAGGTGGAATTGGCAAGGAGCATTCTACGGACTGGATACAGGCTTTCATCTGATTATTCACATCTGATTGCTTCAGGGTAGCCCCCTTTCGAGAAAAGTTGCTGAACCCAGAGATCCAGGCCTTCAAACAGGAGGTTTGAGGCCAATCTCCTCAACCAAAAGATCTTGTCAGTGCCTTGGATCCTTGTGGGATTGTGGCTCCTGTTTTGAAAAAGCCTAAAGGGGCAGCTAGGTGGCTAAGAGGATAGAGAGCCAGACCTGGAGATATGGGAGGTTCTGGATTAGATCTGGCCTCAGACACTTCCTAGCTGTGTGACCGTGAGCAAGTCACTTAACCCCAGCTACCTGGCCCTTACTGCTCTTCTCCCTTAGAACTGATATTTGATATTGATTTGAAGACAGAAGTTAAGGGTTTTTCTTTTTAAAAGAAAAGAAAAAAGCCCAAGAACAGGGATAGAATAGAATCTGCTTAGATTTTTTTTCAAGGAACACCTTGAATACATGACTTGAGGTCCACGGGTTTGGGATCAAATCTAAGCTTTGCCATCTGTGTGACCCAAGGGTACTCACTTAACTTTTCTTGGAACTCAGTTTTCCCTGTTGCAAAATGATCCCTAAAATCTCTTCTAGTTCTAAATCCTATCATCTCTCCAAGTTTCTTACCTAGCCATCATGATTCCTCTGGGTAAGACCTCAACTCCAGCATCAATTTACAGTGATCAGAGCTTGTATATTGGTGGCTGATGCAGTGTTTTAATCTCATTTTAATTTTACCAGTAATATAAAAAGCTTTCAGCATTTTTTTAGAATCAAAGAGCAAATCCTCTAGAGCAGAGGTCAAAAGCAGATGTCTATCCAGCCTTCCAGGCTTATGAATCTCCTTCCTCAGACATTAAAACACTTGTTATTTGTCAAGCGTTGCATTAACCACTGGACCGTCTGAAATCCAATCTGAAACCCCAGCATGTAGCAGGGATTAGTCTCAGACGTGAGGAAGAGGCAGATGAAAGCTGAGACTGAATCAGAAGTTTGGTCACTTTTGTGGTTTTTAGGTTTATATACAAATGAATGGGTATTCAAGTTCATTGGTCAACTTCCTAGTAGATCCCGACTCCCAAGTTCAGTGCCTTGTCCCCCGAGTCTCTAAGGGAAGAATATATAGGCGTTAATGCCTTCCACTGGCATGGCACAGAGCATCCTCTCCTATGAACTCAGACTTGGCTGTAGATACCAATTCTGTCTCTATTTAGCTATGTTACTCTGAGCAAATTATTTCTCTTCTTTGGCCCTCAGTTTCCTCATTTATAAAATAAGAGGAAAAAAGAAGAAGAAGAAGCTGCATGAACCCCAAAAATAAAATGTAATGTCAATAAAAAAAATAAAATAAAATAAGAGGGATATAGCTTTTGTAACTCTATTCTCCAGTAACTCAGTCCAGAGGGTGATAAGGCAGAGAGGGCTTAGAGCCAAGCATTGGATTCTCTAAAAGTTATGGGAAACCTTGTATAGTAACCCTTGAATATCTTCTGAAAAAGGCTTGATTAGTCCAGGCTTCACAAAGGTTGTGAAGGTCCGTGACAGCAGGAACCAAGTCTTAATTATCTTTGTACCATTCCTTCCCCATCCTTTTATGCTAGATAATAATACTTTTCACATAATGGGCATTTAATAATGGTGATTGAGTGAATGGATAAATGAATTGCATGAATATATGTATGCTATGCTATAGAGATGAAAAACTTGACTGGGATTCTTTCATTTGCGACAAAGTAAAAAGATCCCCAAATCCAGTGGTAGGACAGTTCTACTTCTGAAAATGCTGCATGCCACCAGAAAGAGGAAGCACATACACTGTATGAATGCTCTTGGTCATAGTAAGTATAGAGGCAGAAGAAAAACAGAAATTAAAATCATGGGGACTTTGGATTCTATTATCTAAAAAATGGGAAAATGTCACTCCTCACATACCACACTTTTTACTAATTTGTACTGACTTGGAAAGATCGGTTTAATTATAAAGCAGTTTTATCAATATTACTTTTAAGTAGAATAAGGAACTTTGGTTCATTTATTAATTCTTGCATTTAGCATTCAAATATAAAGTATTTACAAATACTTTGTTGAAGTAGCCCAAATGTCTTTTTTTTCTGCCTAGAATTTTTTTAATGCTAACAGCATGATGTAATGGAAAGAGCATTGAATTTAGAGTCAAAGAATTTAGCTCTATTACTCAGTCAAATACCAGCTCCATTACTAACTTCTCTACATGACCTCAAGCAAATCAGTTAATCTCTTTGGACCCCCAGTTTCATCCACAGATTGGAAAAGGCTGAATGAGTAGTTCTCTAAGGTCCCTTCTAGTGCTAAATCCTGTGATCCTATAAATATCATTCCAACCTTTGTAAAATTATCACAGATTCTGAATTAATAGCAGTCCAATATTATTTGGTGAGGTATTATTTATTTACTATCTCATTTAAAAATTATAGGTTCAGAGCTGGGAGGGATCCTCAGAGGTTATTCAATTCAATTCCTTCTTTCATAGGTTGAGGCCAAGAAGGGTTAAGTGATTTCCCCAGTCATATAGAGAGTAAATTGTAGAACCAAGATTTAAACCCTACTCTTTCGATTCCAAATCCATTGGAATTCCATTGTCTTTCCATTGGGCTAATTAATGGCAGAGTGGAAAGAATGTTGGATTTAGAGTCAAGAAGACCTGAGTTTGAATCCTGGCTTATTTTCTATGTGATCCTGGACCTTTCTCAGATTTAGCTTCCTCATCTATAAAATGAGGATAATAATAATACCTTCCTTATGGAATTGTTAACAAGACCAAATGACCTCTAAGATCCCTGCCATATCAGAACCTATAATCTTATTTATACAATACCTCATAAATCAGGTAAGCATTTATTAAGCACCAATTTTGTGTACACTGTGCTAATCTCAAGCAAAAAAGAACAAACAGATTCTCTCAAAGAGATTACATTCTAAAAGAAGATATCCCACTAAAGATACCTGAGAAGCAGAAAGGAAGGAATGGAGTGACCCCTGTTGGGACAGCGTGGCTAAATCCAAAATCAGAAGCAAAACTGGGAGAATAATGAAGTGTGGCTAACCTAGATTCCTCCCCAGAAAGGGGATCCCAGAAAGACCTCATCAGTGGGATGAGGGGCACAAAGTGTCCAAAGTATGAGAAGGCATCTGAGGCATGGTGGCAAAGTCCAAAGAAGCAGTCCTTTGAAAATCTTTGATGTTGTCTATTATCATTATTTTGTCACGATGCCTCAGAAAATCATCCTTCTTTTCAGAAGGTGGATCAAAAAAACAAGATGAATTAAGTACCCCTTCAAATTCTTTAGAGTAGAGGTTGAACTGACCTTTAGGGGGCATTCTAAGGAACTTGTTCATGGTTAAGCTTTCTGATTCTGGTCTAACATGAAGGAGCTTTGTGGTCTGTTTCCAGTCCCTTTCTTCCCCGCCCCAGCTCAGGGAGCCCCTCAAAGCAGCTCTGCTGCCTGCTGAGGAGCAAAATACCCCTTTTTGTATGACCACTGAGACATTAGTTCTTTCAATAATACACACAATAAGAGAATTCTATGATATCTTGAAGTGCAAGCCCACTTTGGCCATAAGTGTGTCCTAAGCTCCCAAGAGGCCTTCTAGAACCAGAGTAGGGCAAATCTGGGTGTGCCTTTAGGAATACTGACCACTTTGTACAATGGAAACTCTGAGTGTTATTCATTCAGAAAAATAGTCTGTATAACAGAGGAAAAAGCCTATGAGAAATGAAAGTGCTTCCTAGTTATTGGCTCTGTACTGTTAATTACTTAACTAAGCAGTTTACTCTTGGTGCCCCAACATTGTGTGCTCACAGATTTATTTAGTACTAAAGGTTTTTTTTTAATCCTCTGGTATGCCATGTAGTAATTTATATAGTCCTTTAATATGTTTAAGTATCACAATAACTCTTTGAGGTAGGTACCATTGGTTTTATTACCCTCAGAGAGGTGAAATAATTTGCCTGTAATTACTAAACTAGCAAGGGTCAGAACAAGGATTTGAACCCATATTTCTCCTGACTCCAAGTCCTGTGCTCTTTCCCCTAGACCACTGTCCTCTCACATTAAGAATAAAAAGTCTTTCTCTCTTATTTCAGGCCTGAAAACAGAAAATTGTGTTGACAGCACTGGTAAGATATAATTTAAAGTATTTTCTTTTGGTGGGAATCTCCTCAGTATCTTCTGTCAGTTCCTTTCAAAGCTGCTTGTCTAGGGTTCTCTTCAGATCTGCTGCTCTCACCTACAGAGAGGACATGGACTTCCACAGACCTTCTTCTTTCATCTTGGGCTCAGCCATTGGCTGCTTTATACATTTCTATGATGCCCATGCAGAAGGGATGCTTAGACCTGGGTCAATCATATAGACAGCCCATTCCCCTGCCAGGAACAATATTAGGAACAAAAGATATCCCTCTCTTCATGTTTCTCCAGTGATAGCAGAACATATGGGAAGAATTCAAGCTAATATTTGATTAGTTTTAAGAAAAGAAATTTTAGGGAGACAATAAAAGAATAAGGAACTGTGTCAGAAAGATAATTGGATAAGAAATGTAGGCACCACTTTAACTTTATCAGAAAAAGGCTTCTTCAGGGAACCTCAAGAAGAAGATGCTGAGAGTTGTGAATATTAGGGAGGTAGAGGATTTGGCCAGTCTGACAGGTCTATGGATACCTTATCTATACTAAAGATAACACTTGGGCCTCAGTCTTTAAGGATTTCCATTAGCTGGGAACAAGTTTCAGTTTATAAATATGTGCTTTGGTAGAATCTCCTTAGATACATTTTTAAGTAACAGAAACTTAGCTCATTTCTCTGCTTTGTACCTGAACAACTTCTTAATTTAATCTCATACATCATTTTGTTGGGTCAGTTGAACAACATAAAATCTTTGGACTCATAGAGAGTTCTTGACTGAGTTTGACATTGACTCAGACCAGGTGAAATGCAATGAAAATCTGTTTTTTGTTTCAGGACAACTTAAGTCCAGACACACCTATTTCCCTGGTGAGAAATCTTTCCTTCTTTCCTTCCTTTTTTTCTTCCTTCCTCCCTCCATTCCTTCCTTTCTTCCTTCCTCCCTCCCTTCTTTCTTTTCTTCCTTCCTTCCTTCCTTCCTTTTTCTTTCTTGCTTTCATTTTCTTTATTTCTTTCTCTGTTCATATATTGAATAGCTTTTTTCTATTTATTTTGTAACCTAATTCAATAATAATGTCTCTATTTAGGATTGAAATCCAAAGAAAATGAAGACAAGACCACTGGTAAGAAATACTTCGGGTTAGTTAGTCAACTAGCATGGTTTCAGTATCTACTGTGTGCCAGGTACTGTGCTAACTATTAGAGTTACAAAGGAAGGCAAAAGACAGTCCATGCAATCAAAGAGTTCTCAGTCTAATCAAGGAGTCAACATGCAAATAACTATGTACAAAGAAGATATGTAAGGGGTCAGTTAGAGATAAATCAACAGAAAAAAAGGCACTAGCATTGAGGGGGTTGAGAAAAGCTTCTTGCAGAAGGTGGAACTTTGTTAAGATTTGCAGCTAGAAGACAAGATGAGGAGAGACATTATTGTAGGCATGAGGACAGTCAGTGAAAATACTTGGGGTCAGGAGATAGAGTATTGCATGTCAAGAACAGCAATGATACCTCTGTCACAGAATCACAGAATCTGGAGGAGATGGCAGATTGTGTAAGAAGACTGGAAAGGTAGAATGGGGCCAGATTTTGGAAGGTTTTAAAGACCAGACTAAAGATTTTATATTTGGTCTTGGAGGCAAGAGGAAGCCATTGAAGTTGATCCAGTGTGGGGATGATATAGCCCCATGTTTTAGGGAGATCCGTTGATAGATGAATGATAGACTAGAGTGGGAAAAAGTGGGGAAACCACCCAACCAGGAGGCTATTGCTTGGAGTAATGACTTAATGGATATGAGGCAGAAATAAGGAACAGTCCCATGTAAATCTTCTAAGCAGAGGATTACTCTCAGAAGTGTTCTGGTTTTGATAAAGAAGTCATCTGGAGTTGGTGATGGATGCTGTGGAGACCAGCTGTTTGCCTAGTCTAGCCCCTTCTGGACTTATTATTGTTCTCTACCATCTCTCAGTCATAGGCAGAGGACAAAACTATATCATTACCCAGAGAAAAGAAGGTGTGAATGCAGTTTCTGGTGAGCTTCTTGCCTCCTCAACCTTAGTAATGATATTAGTTGTGACAAAGATTATGTGATGCCTAGTTATCAGGAACAAATGCCCTTTTGGCCTGGGCTATGTGGTCTGCTAGTGCAGATGGTGTTCTGTCATCCCAAGGCCAATATGTGTATGTGGCAACAGCACCTCCTGTGGCCATGGGCTCTGCTTCAGCAGCTTCTCAAGTACTTCCCAGTAACTTGGATCCTTGACCATCATATAACTCAGAAAATCAGCCAATGCTTTGAGGGATCAGAAATTTCCTTCATTCCACACTTCTCAGTGCCATAGCCAGAATGAGGTCCCTAGTATGCCCATGTAGGATACCCTTCCTTTATCTCTCCAATTCAGCTGCTGAGAGTCATCAGATGTAAGGATGAACATCAAGCCCAGCCTTTTCTATCCTCTAGCACAGGATATGCCAAATGAGTGGTACCAATAACGAGTGCTACAAGGAAGGAGTGATATTTGAAAAGTCAAGAAGGAGAAGGGCAGATGTAATTCTAGAATGCAAATAGCGTAAGAGAGGCAAAAGAGGGTGTGCTCAGAGGCTACATTCTGAGGAAAATGATTGGGCTTGAAAAGGCTTATGTAGGAGAATAATTCAGAAATGATACCAGAAACTCATTGAAGGCCTTGAATGTCAAGCTAAGAAATATAGAATTAATCCTAAGGGCAAGGGGGAACCTGTTAAAATTTTAGAGTGGGAATGGGATGTCACTTGATATAAGCAACCATTCACCAGTCAACAATCTTAATTTCACAGGCCAAAAAAAACATGAGCCTCATGATCCTGAAGGTAAGCAGTCTTCCTTTTTACTCCCTTGTAATTTTCCCAGATTTTCCAGGGAGGGGATGAGAGTAGTTTCACTTTCCTGGCTGCTTGAAGAGGCCTTTATAGCTTAACATGGAGTGGGAGGAAAAGAAAGTAGAGGAAATAAATTTTTGGTCCTCATGAACAGGAGCCATTGCAACTTGAGGGTGCAACTACATCAAATATTTTAGATTCATTTTGAGGCTGTTTGATGGGAATTCAAATATTATATCCAAATACACTAAAAGAGCAGAAAGAAAAGAAACCATTTTAAAAGCAGTTACTAATGACTTGAGGAACCAGCAAGGGCAAACTCTTCTAGATCTGATTCTTACTATTAGGGAGGAGATAGTTGCTGGAATAGAAATGATGAGAATCCTAAGAGGAAATGACCACTTCATCCCAGAGTTTGTAGAAGAGAGGTAGGATCCTCTGGAATAAAATGCACCCAGGAAAATCAGTCCAGGAAAGAGGGGGAGAGGCTCAAAAATGAAACCGAACACAGAAAAGGATATATGGTATGTAGCTCTAATGTACATGAAACCTTTGCAAGTGCTTCATGCATATTTTTTCATGAAAGCAGTCCTGCAGTCCTGTGATTTAAATCAGACAATCCATTAGCAGAACTGCCTCTAGCCCTCAGAGACCTGTGGACTCCTCTTGTAGAAATCTGGGAGAAAAGATTAGGCTTTCTTCACTAATCTGCCACATGCAGCTTCTCACAATTCAGTAGTATTTACCCTACTAACCTTTCTCAGGGGGATTTTGTAAGAATAAAATAAGAAAGGGCATTTGGTTGTGATTGTGTAAATTATTAACAGCACAATGTTATGCATCAAAGAAATTTAGCTGTTTACATTAAGTCCTTTATTGACAGCATTTGGCATTCTTAGAACTCTCAGATAATATACATTCTTATGGTTCTATTTGGGATCTCCTTTGGAATGGGTGTTTATCCCAGGATACATACCAGAGCTGCTATTCTCCACCTGCTGGGCCCTGAGCCACATTCCCAGCAAAGCCACCAGCAACTTAACCAGAATAGAAACTAGGTCAGAATTCCAAAATGAGGACAGAATAATCCCACCTGGTCTTACAGTTTTGGCCGACATAGATATTTGAATTAATATATATATATATATACATATAAATTTAATACTTAAAATAATGTGATCACAACCACTGTCAGTAAAAGAGAGGTATGCGGGTATTACATAGAATGCTTAATTTGAAATCCAGACTTAGCTCTTCTACCTACCACCATTGAACCAATCACTTATCAGTTTGGGACTTCAGTTTCATCATCTAGACTGAAGGTCTAAAAGGTTAGCTCCAAATCTGGCTTCCTAGAGTACTAATCCATTCAGCACACATCTTCAGTGGGATGCTCCTGTAAAAGGTCTCCAGAATGTGGCCAAAATTTGCACAGTTAAGTGGGAACTCTGAGGTTGGACCACTAAATTGGAAAAATCTGATAGTCATGATATCACCCATGAGATTATTTCTTAAGATTATTCTGAATTTGTATTTTTGAATTGCATTGGGATAACTTCTTGAAACTTTTCTTCTTATTCAGAAATGTATGAAGGACAAGAGCCTTTTGAAGATCTTGGTAAGAAATAGTCTATTCATAGAAGTATGGAAGTGGGACACTACTACTTTGGGAGAGGGATAGTAGCAAAGAGAGGGGAACGACTTGATGTGGTGTGCCCAGTGTCCTTGAGGAGAACCCTCTGCACTTACAGCTGTCCCACATTATAGGGTGAAAGTCAGATGGGGAAAGTACTATTGAGTCAATTCAAAAAGTGTTTCTTAACATAGGCTAGGTATAAGGCTAGAGAGATGCTGGGGATGAACATTCTCCTGGGGGACAAGTAAAATAGACGATAATTTGAGGAAGAAGGAGACTAATATCTGTTGGGGTCAAGAAATGATTCCCCTGGATGGCAACAAGCTGTCCTTGGAAGCATCCTTAGCTTGAGCTGAAGAGAATATTAGCATAGCCACATAGGTATCTACCTGTATGCCAGGCACTATTCTGGGGACTTGGGATACAAAGACAATGAATTCTAACTGGGTTGGGTTGGATGTCCTCTACAAAAGCCCAGAGCTTACACTCAGTGAATAGGACATAGATGAGAAGAATGTGAAGTACGCATGGATAGATAAAGTGGAGCAAGATTGGGCCTGGGACGCCAAACAGAAGAGCTGTTTTCTGTCCTAGATCAGGGGCAAGAGGAAGCTCTTAAGGCTCACTGAACAGGAAGTGACATGGGTCAGCTCTGTCCTTGAGGAAGATGATTCTGGCAGCTCAGTGGAGAAGAGGGGGGAAAGAGGAGAGACCCAAGGCAAGGGGACCAGTTTGGAGGCTATTGCCATAGTCAAAGGGAAGAGAATGAGGCCCATGAACAGAGGCAACCAGTGTGAGAGATACGGTAACTTTAAAACTGACAAGACTCCGCCACTGAGTATAGATTGGGGAGTGGCAAGACGATTCTCAGATGACTAGACCTCGTGATAGTGAGCTTGGCAGGCAGAGGGAAGTTCAGAAGAGGGATGGGTGTAAAGGGAGGGAAGTGAGAACAGAAAATAGCTCCATTGTGAACATGTTGAGTTAGAGATGCCAACACAATGTCCAGATGAAGTTGTTATGCCCCAGGAATCTTAGTGTGTGCATGTGTGCAGGCAGATGCTCCTGGCATAGAGATAATCAGACTCATTGGGAGCTGATGAGATCAACAAAGAGTATGTATAAAGAAGGGAGAGAGCCATGAGGCAATCTGACAGGTATGATGTGCAGTCCCTAAAGCTGTACACTTGAAAGACTACCAGAGAGGGAGAAAGGTTAGAGTTGAATTAATATTGCTGAGAACCATCTTCATAAAGAAGAAAATTAAAGCCAAAAGATTTGCTGAAACTACATAGCAAGATAATAAAGAGAAGAGAAAAAGAGACCAGGACAGAGCCATGGGGTTCTGAATCCATGATCTGGATGAAGAGCCAGCAAAGAAGGCTAGGAAGGAGGGGTCAGACAGGCAGGAAAACCAAGAGAAACTCTGTCAGGAAAACCTCAAAAGAGAAGGTGACCAAAGCCGTCAAAGGCTACAAAAAGATCAAGAAGGGTGAAGATTTAGAAGAGGCCTCTAGGATTGGCAGTTAAGAAATCGCTGGGTCCTGTGAACTGAAGCCCACCCAAAACAAGTGTCTTTGACAATAATGTATCTGGTACTCACCAGCCCCTTCTATACACCTCCCCTGCAGCTTATCCACAGGCCCACCCCTACAGTCTGGTAGCCTCTACCATTAAAAATGTGAGTACGACACCATGAAGTTTTATACTGTGTAGCATTAATGGTATCATAAGGTATAGCCTGACACACCCTGCTGTTGTATCCCTGAACTCAGTGAAATGTTGAATGCAGGTGGACCCCTATAAATAACAAGAATATCTTTTTCTGGATTCTCTCTCACATTTAAAGAAGACGGTGTTCACCATCTGGCTGTAGGATGGACTCCAACTTTCATTGCTTTATGCAAGATATCTGTAAATTAATTTTCATTAAGTCTTCAAAGTCTAGAAAAGCAGCAGTATTCTTTTTTTTTTTTGTATTTTAAACCCTTAACTTCTGTGTATTGACTGATAGGTGGAAGATTGGTAAGGGTAGGCAATGGGAGTCAAGTGACTTGCCCAGGGTCACACAGCTGGGAAGTGTCTGAGGCCGGATTTGAACCTAGGACCTCCCGTCTCTAGGCCTGGCTCTCAATCCACTGAGCTACCCAGCTGCCCCGGCAGCAGTATTCTTGAAGATGAAAAGTTATCTCTAGCTACATGACTTCATTTAGCTGCTTCTGCCTGTGCTGAATTCTTTACTCGATATTGTCCTTACTCCTTTGGAAGCTTCTAAAATTGGAATTCAAACCCAGCCAAGCTGTGTGAACACTGTGAGAAGAAACAGCCCTGAAAATGCTTAACAAAAACCTAAATGCGTGCTCCAAAGGCATCACTCTTTTTTCAGTGAGGCAAGTACTTCATAGTGAATTTTGCTTGCTTTGAGAAAACTGTTGAAATCTTGTACAAGGATTGTTAGGATTAAAATTTATGTTTATTAGATAGTGAAAGTGGGTTGGAGAGTGAAAAGGCACCTAATCACATTGCTGGTCACTTTGCTAACTTGCTTCCTAGCCAAGAGAGTACAAACTTCCTTGATCCCTAACTTAGAACGCCTGTGACATCACTTTTTGGGGTCTCCCTGGTTGGACCTCAGTCCTGGTCAGAGGCCAGGCTCCTGGATACCAGAAGGCACATGGGATGAGGCAAGCACCTTCCGAGATGCCAGGAGGCCACACGTCCTCTAGAGTCCTCTCATAGTATGCATACACACCTTGTTCTTAACCCAATCCAAGGTTAGAGGTGAGACCAAAATGGATTTTCAGAACTTTCCTTTTTAAAATGAAATAGGGATAAAAATTTATACTAAATTCACACAGGATATTGTTTCAAAGTCCAGAGATGTGTTCAAAGGGAAAACAGCTGGTTGTTAACATTTATGGCAAGTTACTTAGCAGGCAAGCATCTGTGCCATGGTCTCTATCCCTGCTGACTCTATGATGTCTCTGTGAAACAAGAAAAAGAGCAGCTCTCCTTCACTCGGGCCTCCAGAGGCTTGGGTTTGAAAGTGCCCAGATCATCATGATGGGTATTCTAATAGTACCACAGTGGTACTTCTATAATTCTGGGAATATTGATTTTCAATGTCCCATCCTTTCCACCTAAGATGCCTGAGACTTTGAAGAAGCTGGCAACAACACGGTAGAAACATGAAGATAAACACAAAGGAAACTTTGATATATTCAAATACGTCTATTCCTGATGTGATTATTGTTGTGTTCTTGCCTGATGCAAGGGCTTCAAAACTTCACTACTGCAATAAACCAACTCTTCATTTTTTAAGAAAAAAGATCATTGAGAACTTTTGAAGAGAGCAGCTTCAGTTAAATGATGCTGGAAGCCCATGCATTGAGTTAAAAAAGAGAGAGGAGATATGCAGGCACTGATTGTGTACCACAGATGGCTTTCTCAAGAAGTTTTGCCATGAACGGGAGAAGAGTATAAGACAATAGCCAGTAGAGATGGACAATGAGCTTTTTTAAGGATGGAGGAGATATGGAAATTTTTATAGGCAGAAGAGAAGTAGCTAGTAGACAGGGAAATGCTGAATATAAAAAGAGAATTGGTATGATAGAGAGGGAGAAGCCACTGGAGAAAATGGGAAGGAATTGGATAGCGTGTGCATCAAGAGGGATTTACCTTGACAAGAAGAAGAAGGCGGCTGAGAGAAGACAGCTGAATGGTGTGAAATGAGAAGGGGGAAAAGAGGAAGTTGCAATTAAATAGCCCCAGTCTTTTCAGTGAAGTATGAGGCAATATTCCCAGCTGAGAGGGGAAGCTATAGTAGGTTTGAGGAGAAATGAAAAGGTTTGGAAGCTCTGTTGTGGTAAATGGACTACTGAATCTATTAGGGACTGCCTAAAAGAACTGTCTTGCTGAAGAGAATTTCCATTTGAGATTATTTAACATAAATCTGTAGTGGACCTAGCCAACATGGTTTTGTGAATTTTCTCCAACTCCATTCACAAATAATAAGAATGAAAGTGTTGGATTAGGTGAGCCACCCAAGATTGACATATGGCATGGCACAGTCCATAGGAAAGCTGGTGAGCCAAGCACTCAGTTCATTGAGGAAGGAAGGAAAATGTTGGTGGAGGGGAGGGAGGTAAACAGATAACAGCTACTAGAATCTTGCTTGAGTGATAAATATGGTATAAATAAGCCTCAAAGGCAGAGAGAGTAGTAGTGATAAAGAGAGACCTCAGGAGTAACCATTGGGAGTACGGAGTGTTCTATTAAGATTAAAAATAATAAAGACTGATATAAATATATAAATTAGTATTTTAATTAAAGCCATGCTGATAGATAAAGTCATTAGACCACGCGCTTGTAAGAATTCAAAACTGCCGCTTCAGCCATAATTACCTCCTCTCTCCTCCTGCGCCCAGTAGCCAAAGAGGAGCTAAAGAGCTAAAAAGCTAAAGAGCATTTACTTTCGGATTTCCTCTCATTTTAAACTGTTCTCTGCGTGGTGACGCAGACGTCCCCATGCCCAAAGAACCGGAACCGGAAACCTGTTGGACCACGGGAAATGTAGTTTGATAGTGCCCACGTATCCATAGAAAATATATATATATACTTTTAGATGGCATCTCCCAAATTTCACTTTTACAGTTCTGACTCTTCTACCATGATCAGTGATTTGGGAAGTGTAAGTGAAGGTGCAGCTATACTGAAAAGTGTAGACAGGGATGCAATGTTATTAGAAAGAAGTCATGGCTCAGTGAGAGCCAGAAGATGGAAAGGAATGGGAAAGAAAGAAATGTGAGAGTAAAGTAAGTTTGTTAACTGTGGAACGGGCCTTCCAGAAAGCCCAGTGGAAGGGATGATTAGATCTGGAGTGGGTCATTGGGAGTGTAGAGTTGAAGAAGCAAGAGAAAGAAGGTTGGAAGTAGGGATTGGGGAACAGATTTTGGACAGTAACAATAAGGGTTTGAAATCACTGAGAAGGGGAAGAGCATGACTAGATTAGAAGTACGGTGGTTAAGTCACGAGCAATTTGAGATACAAGTAGTCACAATCAGGATTTTTACTTTGAGTCAGGAGCGGATATTTAAATCATGAGTTTTGGGCCATGAGAGGAGCCTGAGGTGGATGAGGTAATCAGTACAAGCAAGATTAAGGAAATGTTGAGGATTTGGGGAAAATATTAAACAACTTATTGAAAATATACACCCAGAAAAAGTTACAATAGGGTATGTGTTGGAGCTGTGTGATGACACTTATTTCACACATTATTGAAACGTTTTGAAGAGGAGGAAGAAATAAACTTCCATGGAAAGATTTTTGTTGAAGTGGTCTCTAAGCAAAATTGAGGAAAGTGTGGCAAAACAGCCAAATTAATGAAGAAAATTATGATAATTAAATAAAGTAAAAAAATAGCAATTAAGTTTAGCAGTAAAGTTACATATCATAAATAATGCGTAAAGTCAATTTTGCATTTAACTGTAGCATTACATTGGGTAGAGAGTAAGTTATGTAAAGCAATAGCGCCAGAAGTGAAAACCTTCTCTGCCAGCATCTTCTCCTGACCTTGAAGGTAAATAACATTTCATAAGCAAGTTTATTTCTTTACATTCTTTCTTATTGTCTATAAATATATTTATTTGTTATTTAGAAAGCACATTTTCATATTTAAAAGCATATAAAACAAAAAATGCATGTGGTTTTTTGGGGGCCAGAATGGATTAATTGCATTTCCATTCATTTGAATGGGAAATTCAATTTGTCACACTAGCGGATTGAGTTACGAGCATGGCCATGGAACTAATTAAACTCGTGTGTCAAGGTGCCACTGTATATTAACCATGAAGAATTAGTTCAGGCAGATTATCAATGACTGAAGCAAAACCAACTGAGGGAAGGAGTAGGCTGTTCAGGCCCTCCCTTGATATCCAGCCTAATGGCAGGTGGGAGGAAGCCAGACTCACAGCAGGCAGAAGCAAGAGAGGAGACAGCTTGTGAGAGGAAAGTCTGGACAGGAAGCAGGATTTGGCAATTCAAGGTGGATTTAATCTGACCATGGCCTCTGGGGCACTGAAGAAGGCCTCAGGCCTGCATCTGCATCTAGATCTGATACAGGGCTCACTCAGAAAACTCTGGAGCAATGAAGCCACAGAGAAGCAGACTGGATCGAGGGCTTCTCTGAGGGCAAAGGCAGAGGCAGTGAGGCGAGATTCAGGGATCCCTGAAAATCTCCTAGGTTAAAACACAGGTCACAGGCTAATGGGCTAGATCTGGAGTATTGCAAGCTTCTTGGGGAATCCAGGGGTAGGGGTGGGGGTGGGGGCCCTAAAACAACCTTTGAGTTGGGAGTTTTCTAGCCACAAATCAGGCTGACTGAGATTCATAATCTCAGAGGTCTTCTAATGATGGAAGTGAATGTCTTTTTGTTCTCTCAGAAATATCAGGTGAGAAGGGAGATCTGGATGGTCAGTAAATAGCCAACGATTGGCCAGGCAACCTGCCTGAACTCCCATTTGTTACTCATTCCTTAGCCCCATTCCAACATTGCAGAATAAGATTTCTCTGGATGTAGAGCCTGGAGTTTGGAAGCCTACTTCTGGTCCTAGGCAAGCATGTAGTGATTGTTATAGAGGGCTGAGGCATTGTTTCACATGGTAGAATGGAATTGGGAATGCCTATATATATTTAGGCTTTTGTTTAATAGATAATATTAAATGGCTATATATTTAGGCTTCTAGACTACTAAGAAAAGGCTTCATCCTTGTGGCACCTTGTAGCTAAAGGCTACAGAATGAGGAGAGACTTTCAAACTTGTTTCCTAATTGGGCCAAGATATCAGGAAGCCAAGCCAGATGATGCAGCCTCTGAACCTCAGAGAGCAACTGTCTGCATTTCCTATATGTGAACATCATATAGTATTTTTGTATTAAAATGATTTGCTTATATAACTGTCCTCCTCCTGGTACACAGATAAACTTTTCATCTTTAGCATCCATCAGTGGTGTTCTACATAGAGTTAGTTTTTACAGCTGTTAATTCGGGTTGCTAGCCTGTGAAGCTGTGCCATTAGAGGAAAACAGATCTGCCCCCAAGCTAGAACGTGAAGCTGGATTGTCTCCTGGCTTTGTCTGTTCTTTCTTTATGGTGACAAATTTCAATATGAGCCCATCTGAGTAGCTTGCTTGAATCTAGGACTTAAGATCTATAATATAGAGTCAGATCCATCCATACTTATCCATCCTATATAACTCTTTTCTTTGTCTGCCTATAAGCCTGTTGTTGAAGGTCTAGAATTTAGGGGGATCCATCCATATAAAACATATATATGTACATATAAAACATCTGCAGCCTAATGTCTAAAATTATATCTGATTTACATGTAAAGTTACATAAACTATACACACCAATATATAATTGTTGTTATTTGGTCTCCATAACTGAATTTTATAAAGGGATTTTCCATTGTCAAGCTAACCGATAAAGCCAGTTACAATGCAATTAACTGAAAATATGTTTGTTCTTTAGGTCCAAGAAATCCAGACTATTTTGACAATCCTGGTAAGAAATATCGCTACTTCGGTTTGTAAATACGTGTATTTCTGCTGTTTGGGGAAATTTTTCAAAATACCATATTGTATAAGTATTTTACAAAACTTCATGCAAGAGAAGACTTAAAACTCTTTAAGAAAAGGGAAATAGAGTCAAGTTGAAAAGACCTGTTGGCTTTTACAGCCTCTTAGGTCTGACTTCACAGTGGAATGGAAAGATGACCTGGATATAAATCCTGGTTTCCACTTTCACTAGCCAGGGGACAGTGAGCCAAATCACTTAATCCCCTGCTGTGGCTGCGATGATGGTGGTTTCATCAAGTTAAACCAGAAATCCCCCAGTGACTTTTCTGACAACTGCTGCTGATGCCTGTGGACCCCTTCTCATCAGAACCCTTCACAACAAGGCTGTCCCAGCCACTCTGTCCTTCCATTTGTGCATGCGATGAGAGTTGGTCAAATCGTGGTAGAATAACTTACTCTTACTGAAAGCTTTTCAATAAAATTCAAAAGACATTTTAAAATCAGACTGCCAGTAAAAAGAAGCAGCTTTGACATTCTATAACTCTGATCTTACCCAGCCCAAAGTATCTAAAGTATAAAGTATAACTATAAAATATAAAGCCTTCAAGTGCCTTAATTATTTGAATGAAGAGAAAAACCATGATGATGATCCTAAAAAGCAGATGCCCCACCCTCCCCTCCAATAAGACAAATGGCAAGGAGACTGGTACCTAGAGCATGCCTGGTGGATATATGGAAATAGTTGGGTCTCAGCCTGTTAAGAACTCAATTTGAAAAGTTTTTGTTCTGGTTTTCACATTGAAATGGAGAAAAAAGAAAGGAAAATGTGGTTCACAGACACTGACAGTTGTGCATCCAAGAAAACAATGCTAGTAGATATTTCTATAATTAACTGGGTGATTTAAGAAAATATTTTGTCTCAGTTTATTAGGATATTACAGAAGTGACAATAACTTTGTATCTTTAGAAATAAACCCACTACCTGGTTCCATTATTCACATGCAAATTTCTGGTGACCCTCTCTGAAAGCTCCATCACATCTCACAGATCATTCCTAAGAACATGTCAGCTGAGTTTATTTCAAGAATATGATTCGATATGAGGGCTTTTCCAAAAGCCACCCATTTCTAGATAAACATACGTAGTTGTATGTTTAATTTAGATAGAAGTGATAAGGATCCTTCTTGGGAAAGATTGATTTTATTTCAATCCATTTAAAAAATATATGTGATTATGTGTTTTCATCAACAGCTCCAGCTCTAATTCCATTTCCCAGCATCAACCCCACTCCAGCCTCTGCCTCTGCTTCCGGTGGTGAGATGCATCATCCCCTGGTTGGGAGGTTTATTCTTCTGATCAGTGCTTTTATTTTAACGCTTTTTGCTCATCTCTGATTTGTACAGGTTCTTATTATTTTAAAATGCGTTGTAAGGATAGCTTACTAGATCTTAACCACTATTTAAGAAAATCCCTTTAGGATGCAAAATTTTTCTTATTTTCTACTGATAAAAAACTATCTTTCTTTGTGTAAATAGAAGCCCAGTATGCTAGTAGCAAGTATAACTTGGAATATTTGTCAAACTTCCACTTGTGGATTTATGCATTAATCTTATGAATGTATAAACTTGGTGTTTCTGAAAAAAATTTTAATAAAAGACAAAGAAAAATAGAACTAAAATTTTGGACAAACTTTAATGTTAATACTGATTAGCTCTAATGACGATAGCTGGCTTCAATTACTTTTTTAAAAATAATTTATTCCCTTTCACTGAATACCTGTTCAATACCACTATGTACAAGATACTGTGCTGGGTATTTATGGAGATACCACTTGTATGACCTTCAGTCCTTTTCATTATAAAATAAAAGAATTGGACACTATTTTCTCTAAGACTCTTTCAAACCCTAACTTTTCTATCTTCACTAGATATGAAGAGGACATAGTATTCTTGCCCTCACAGAGCTTTTTCAGTTGGGTAGGGCAAATAAGATGTGTACCAGTAATTAAAAGACTGAGTAGAATGTTAAACTATAAGAGATGGGAGTTAAAAGGAAGCATGAGATAGCATCAGTGCAGCTCAGAATTGGACCACTCTACCTGCTGACATAAATCCCTCTTCAAAGAATCATGGCTCTGAAGTGGACTTCATCAGGCTTAGAGGCCTTGACTAGGATGCATTTATTTTGTAAGTTTGAATTTAAAGTTTACAGAACCATTTTTGTTGACTTTCTATTTAACAAATAGATAACCATTTTGTCAAAATTGTTATTCTTCGGAATGATCTTATAACTATCTGGAGAGACTGATCAGTGAAGGAAAGAGAGGATCCTAAGTCTAATTTCTACTTTGTGTCAAATGACTTTTTTTTGGTTCTTGAGAAAATGAAATAAATTTAAATATTTTCAGTCTATACTAGTACTTGGTATTCTATTTATACCTTTGAAGTATCAGAATGTAATGATTTTAAATGTTCCTGAAACAGAGATGCAAATAAATAGCTCAGTTTATTTTATCTTCAAGAACTCTAAAGGAGTTTCTATTTCAAGTTCATTGCACTTCTAAAAGGGTGCTCTAAGCCCTTGAATTTGTGACTTCACATTCAGAAATTAGGTGGATATAACAACCCAGGACTTTATTAACCTGTTTTATTAGAGCCTGTTGTTGGCTTCAGTCTCCAGTAATTGCTTGCTGATCCATTGCTTAGCTACAAGACACCTAAACAAGTACTGAACAGAAAGCTCCAAGTAAATACTAATTAATCTGCTTACTGCATCTAAAGCATGTTTTAGTCTGGACTCTGGGAAAGTTTCTAGAGTTCATCCCCTGTAAATCACTGCTGTCTTGCCCCAAGCCAGGAAAACTAACCATAAAAAAGGAAAAGTGAAGAAGCCACGAGGGTGAATTAAATCCCCTCACTCCATATAGTTCTGGCCCCAGACATCATGCAGCAGCAGGTGCTGTGGCCAGCCTGCAGTCAGCCAGTCTAGTGTGGATAGTTTGTGATCTTTCTTTCTCTTCATAGCATGGACCCTGATTTACCATAGTCACCCATTTGTACTGGCATTTGCCTCCAGAGCCATAAAATGGAAAAACTCGATCCTTTTCATTTTAAGAACAGTCCTACATACTCCTCTACATATCCCTAATTCAAACCTGTATTGGGAAGGGGGCATTTCACACACCTTCTCCTCTTGATGTAATGGCTTGTAGGGAGCAGCATAGAATAGTGGGGAAGGAATGAAAGAAATGTGGAGTCTAAGGAATGTTAAGTGATTGCCCTGCCGCTGACGAACTCACAGCCTGAGCCTCAGTGGGGGGATAACCCTGCCCAGATGGCCAGCCCATTGGAAGGAAAAAGCTTTGTAAACCTCGAAGGAGTTATTATTCATGTGTTTCAGATATGAGAGTATGAGAACCAACAAGTAACAAGTTATTCTCAGTGGCATTTGGTGTCCAATAAAGAAACCTTTACCCCTTTCCAGCCAAGAGGATACAGTTTTAGTGTTAATAATGTAAGATCAGGAGTAGCGTACACCGTGCCTAGTTTGGTACTGCATACTTCAGTGTTAGAGTGCTGCTCACCTTTAATCAGCTCTAATTTTTGAATGTGCAGGATTTTTAAAATTGATTATTTTGAAATAGACTTTATTGCTATCTTTTGTTTTTCCATCTCCTGTTATGCCTCCCACTCTCCCTCCCAGACAGAGCCAGACTTTATAACAAAGGATGTTGGGGGAAAGGGTGAAGGAGAAAGAAAAAATTCAGCAAAACCAACCAATATATGGAAAAATCCTATATATATGTAACACTTCATATCTGTGGACCTCCCAACTGTTATGCATAAAATTAATCTTGGAGAGTTTATATTAAATTATTAAGTATTAATAAAGAGAAAGAAACAGAGAAAGAAGATTATACCAGCCTATCTCAGAGTCTCCAGCCATGTACTTCATCATGTCCCAGCTACCCACATGGTCAGGCCAGACATATTAAGGTCAGCCAAAGAGAGGGCTTGAGTTCAGGAAGGAACCAGAGCCCAGGAGACCATGTTCCCAGATTCCCAGCCTCGTGTGGTCCTAGCTAGGCAGCAGCCAGAGATGGCTTATGTAGATAAACACTAGGATGACCTCCAGAGAGCTCCTTTCACAAGTCCAAAAAATGACAGAGAGAGGGTGAACCCACTTCACATGCTGGCGCTTTAATCCCAGTCCAAAACACTCCTTTGTATCCTCCAATTGGCCAGATTTTACCTTAGTCCCCACATATCACATCCCCTGATTTTCACCCTTCCATCTCACCTGCCACTGGCAAATTAAGATACATGACCCCCTGACCCTATGACATGAGGCTTCTGGGATCTGATGGTCTCCTAGATATTTAATTCACACACATACACACACATACCTCTAAAAGGCACAGGAGATGTCTTTTCAATAATTCTTTGGGACCAAGCTGTTTTTCCCTCGTGAGTATACATATACTCAATCTCTCTCTCTCTCTCTCTCTCTCTCTCTCTCTCTCTCTCTCTCTCTCTCTCTCTCTCTCTCTCTCTCACACACACACACACACACACACACACACACACACACACACACACATAGTTTGTGCCCTGAGTTATATCTAGTAGGAAAAATTGGAAGAGGGGAGAGGTAAGGTAAAAGAGGATATGAGGAAAGGGGTATAGATGTAGGATACAGAAGGTATCCACTCAGTTTTTATACCGAAAGGGTTCTTCTCGTGTCTGTGAGAAGACAGTTGTGGAGAAGCGCCCCTATACTGCATAAAGGGCCACAGTTGGCAGAGGGGTGGCAGTCTTCAAAGTAAACCTAGTCCCAGCCAACCATCCTGGGAATGCAGAGGCTACTACCATGGTTGGCCATGCCACAGAGAATTTGTAGAAGTGGAAACCTGTCAGGTTCCTGGTGTCCAAAGGAGGGACATGGTCTGGCATCTCTTACTTAAACTCTCGGTAGTTTCTTCAATGTGCTTTAGATCATTCTCACCTTTCATGGCCTTGGTCCTGTAGTTAATGGCAACCAACTCCATTTCTTTTCTCAGGGATAGACTAGGGAATCAGATGTAGTAATTGTTCCAGTACCTTCACACACCCAAAGGAGGGTGACACAGGAAATCCAAATGTCAGCTCTCATTTCAGTCCTTTCATGAGATCTTCTAACTGGAACTCACCCTGAGCTAGAAGTATCAGCATTTGTACCCCCAATTTTGACTACAGCATATAGGCAAACAATGAGTTTCCATTATATTTCTTCCATAGACTTTACCAGCTCCCACTCCACCTGGAACTCTGGAAAACCATTGGAATGTCAATGAAAAGGGTATCCATCTGTTCCCATTGTAATAATGGATATATTGGAGAGTATTTGATGGCAAAGGAATGACACTGGAGGGGATTTCTCTGTGATCAGAGAATTTCTCTGACTAATCAGAGAAAGAAGCTAGCAGTGATGGCTTGAGGGAAGGCTTTCCTAGCTGGTGAGGTAGGTGGTGTCTCTGGCTGGACAAGCACACACCCTCCCCAGGCAGAAGCCTCCCCCTGGGTAAAGCCGGCACTGCAGGGGGTCTCTCAGAATGGAGTCTGACCTGAGCAGCTCTCTCGGACCCCTTTCCACTCTCTGTCCTTGAAATTCCTGGTAGCTACAAACCGCATTGGGAATATCCTCTGTAATCTCAAAGATAGTTCCTTCACTTTGTTCTTGCTCATCATCCAATTGCCCTAGGAATAGCAATGGATAATGTTTGAGAGATTGTTTGGGTAAATGCAGGTAGATTTTTCCTGTTTTATCACATTGAATTGTTGCCCCAATTTTACATTAAAAATATCTTCCTAGCAGGTTCGAGGGACATTCTGGAATCAAGAGGAATGTGTGTTCCATTGTTAGAGGACCTGGTTTTACCATCTTTGATTTTAATTTAGGAACCCTCTGTGTCTGACCATTTGCACCTTTGATTTGGACAGACCCTACAATTGTGCTGTTCTCTGGAGATGTTTTAAGAACAGATCTTGTGGTACCTGTGTCAATTAGTGCCGGACAGATTTCATTCCCATTTTGATCATTGACTTGTGGTTCACTGTTCTCAGTGTCTTGGTGCACTTGAACCATCGAGGCTTCTATCTCTGTCTTCCCTATGTCCCATTCTTGTTGTAAATTAGCTATAGTTTGTTCTGGATCTGGACCTTCTGTTTGCAGTACTGTTTTGTTTTGCATTGGCTTTTCATTTCTTAGGTTACTAGTTGTTGTTGCAATGATGTTATTCTGACTGCTTTTCTTTGTTGTTTCTGCACTGTTTGGGCTTGTTTCACTGTTCTTTACAGATGTACTTTCAATAGTAGTGTTAGTATTTTGCATTGGATTTGCTATTGACCACTGGAAAGGTAAATCTTTTTCTGTTTACCTGAACATGCTTTGTTGATCAATCACAAAGTTAGATTCAGAGAAAGCATGCATTAGAGGAATTTGCATATCTGCATTAGAAATGTATTATTGATTATACATTCCATTCCAATCAGGTGTTAACATTATAAATGATATAGATGAAAGATTTAGAGGATTTGGGGCTTCTTGGGTAAACATGATTTTATTTGGTTTGTTTATAGGCAACAGAGATTCTGTATGATTGAACTCTGTGTTTATCCATGTTGTGTGATTCATGTTTCCCATTGCCCATTTGTTTTATTCTGCTTTTGCATGATATGCATGATATTTCTCAGGTTCCTCTATATGCTTTTGATTTAAGCATTTAGTGTGCACTTCAGCTGGAGGTTTTACTGAAGCAACACAAGCTTGGAGTTTTTGGCAATGGTTAAATAATGCATTTTCTTGCAATTATTCCTATAGATTTGTTTGGTTTGAATTCTTTGAATTCAGAATTAAGTTTTGAATTTGTTATTATGTCAACGAAATTCCTTTTTATTTTAATATCCCAATGTACCAATTCTCCTGGAGATGTGCTCGTTTGCATGCTTAAAGATATTGCTTTTTCCTTCCCACTGGTCCATTTTGTAAGTTGCTTTTTATTGTCTCCCTTTTCATTTGCAGTTTGTGTGTCAAACTGCTCAGAACACCCTAGTAAGTTTGTTTCATCTATCCCTAGTTTTGGTGTTGTTAATGTTTGTTGTGCATATTCTGTTGTTGTGTTATGGTTTTGTATCTTTGTAACATTAATTTTAGTATGTGCTGAGGATTTTTGTAACTTTGTTGTAAGTACTAATACTTTGCTTTTTGTAGTTTCTTCATTACTGTTTATTAATACATTTATGCCATCTGTTTTAAAATCTTTTGCAAGTACAATTCTGTTTCTCTGTTTCTTTGTATCATTGTCCTTTATCCCATGAATTCTATTTTTTATCTCTATCACATCCCTTTTCATTTTATTTTCTTCTTCTATTTGCTCACTAGATTTAATCTTTGCTTTTCCATCCCCACAATATATTTCTATGCTTAAATCTTCCACCTTTTGTTTTTCCTTTCCATTCTCATTTTTACACCCCTTATCTTTTCCCTTATATGTCAAAGTTGTTTCCTGTCTTCATAAACTGGAATTTTTTCTTGAGCCAGAGACTACTTGGGAATATCTCAGCTTCGTGCCTTGGGCAATGTAATCCTGCATAATTTTGAGATCAGGGGCATGACTTGAGCTCTTGCAATTGTGGTCACATTTATTTTCCCTATTGTATGTGTGATTGTATTTTGAATTTGTGTATGTGCTATTATAAAACCTTTTCTTGTTATTCTTCAGGTCCAATTAGGTTTTGAAATGACAGAATCTCACTATGTGCCCAGGCCTCCCACATGAAAAGCACTTCCTGGTGTTATTTGCCTATCTGTTTTGCTGGTATTGATTTCTGGATTTGAATGCCTGTAAGGTTGCAAGATTTTTTAGCTCATCTATCTCTTTTTATTTTATTGTTGATTTTGCCTCCTGTAATTTTTGCTTGAGTTCTTTGATAATGTCATCTTTCCCTTTAGAATTCTCCTTTTGTTTTTTGTCTCCAGAATAAACATAGGATGCTTTCTTCCTCAAATCATCTAGGTTGAGTGACTCCCAAACTGGACAATGTAATTTAAAATAAGTTTTAATGGGTTTTAATGGCTCCCTTTAATAAACTGTCTCCTGATATGTTGTAAGTTATCTTCATTAAGAATCTGGAATCCCAAAATGGTCTCCCCAGCTTCTACCAATCTATCAAGGAATAAAGATGAATGTTCATCTATCCCCTGCCTCAGTTTCTCAAATTTTCCCCCCAAATCAGGCCTTTTTGCAAAATTTTTTCACTAGATCCTCCCCAGCTATTCTTAAATAAGCTAAGTTCTGGTTGTTCGAAAGTTCCAGGTCCACATATTTCTGAAGCCATCATGTTAAATTGGGATTACTACGAAGAGTTTCCTCTATAAATTGGGTTTTCTTTGCTGGGGTAAAAAGTTCCCCCAGAAGAATCTCAATGTCCTATAACGTGTGATCATACAGATGAAGAGCACACTTGAATTCATTTATGGACTTGAGTGGGGCCAAGTAGAATTTGGGCATGCATCTCCCAGAATCCCCTTGTAAAGTCATGTGGTCTCAGATTGGCAGGATTGGTACAGCTGCCTCAGCTCCTTCTGTTTTATTGTTTTGTTTCTTTGTCACTTGTTTGTGTAGCTATCTGCATTGTATTTCCTTGTTTATTATCCTTCTCTTCTGTGAGCTGCCTGTTTATTTCTTTTGGTTCTATTTCCTTTCTTAGTGCCAGTATCAGTATGTTGCCATCATCCTGTTTTAATTTGTTTCCTAATATCTTTTGGATTAATCTCTTTAGTGCCCAATAAAATTGCAGGAATATGATCACGGCAAATGTTGTTGGTAAGCATGAGCATGTGTCCCAATTCTAGTTTAAGCCAGTTGTAGCTACCAGGAATTTCAAGGACAGAGAGTGGAAAGGGGTCCGAGAGAGCTGCTCAGGTCAGACTCCATTCTGAGAGACCCCCTGCAGTGCTGGCTTTACCCAGGGGGAAGCTTCTGCCTGGGGAGGGTGTGTGCTTGTCCAGCCAGAGACACCTCACCAGCTAGGAAAGCCTTCCCGCAGGCCCTCAGTGCTGGCTCCTTTCTCTGATTGGTCATTACAGAGAAATCCCCTCCAGTATCCAAGTATCATTGATATATTGAGAGAAGGAGCTGACAGGCACTCACACCCAAGTCTGTCCTTCCTTTGCCATCAAATACTCTCCAATATATCCACTATTACAGTTGGCAAGTCAGGCTAAGTATCTAACCTGCAACATTTTCAAAGAGAAATCCATTTTGGGGGAAAAGCCTCTGTGGGAGCCAGAAGGTAGCCATTTTTACTAGGGCAAGCAGTTGGGACACCAAATCTACCCAGCAACAGCAGCAAACAATAGGAAGCTGCTTTCTCCAAAGGAAGGGGCTGCTTCTTAAAGGCACAGGAATAAACGCTAAATTTCAAAGGTTTTTAGTTTGGTATTACCAGCTTCACTATTAAGGAAAAAAAGCACCTAAAATACTCCTTTCTTTTATGATCTTAGGAAATGCAGGTCATAAAAAGTTAGAACCATGTACACAAATAAATCTAATACAAGATCTAATGTTTAGTTAATAGCAATCTTGCATTGTTTTTTGTAGAACATGAATGTGCTCACATATCAGTATCTGAATAAGCAAATACCAGAAAGTATCATATAAAAGTTATCACAAAGCAAGAATTTATTTATAAGAAGTTTCCATCTTTTACAGAAATAAAATGAAAAAAAAAATAGAGGACAATGTTGTAAAATAGACAAGTACTTTTTTTGTTATTTCCTAAGGGTTTGGGCTCATTTTGCAAATAAGTAAAACCATATAAAAATATCTTTCAAACCCTTGTAGTCCCCAAAAGAAAACCTAATCAATCACTAAGGACTCCTAAAATTTCTCTTCTCTCTTCCAAAAGTGGCATACACAAATAGAAAAACTGACATACATTTACACTATAACATACAGATTTGCAACAGCCTGGTTATCCTTCCAGTTATTTTTTATTGCAAAGTACACTTGTTCTCATGTTTTTATTGGCTGTGGAAAAGCATAGTAAAGGCTCAATGGAGAATCATCTTTAAACACTGATTTTTCAACAATGCTGTTGTAAAAATGTACAATAGTACATATTATACTGGTGATTAGGAACCTTTCTTCATTTTAAAGTAAATACAGCTTTTAGGTACTAACCTTTCAAAGGTCAAGTCTAAAAAGCTGTGAGATAGCTATGCTATTTCAAAATTTATAAACAATAATCTGTAATAACTTTCTCAGAAACCAAGCTAGAGTAGGGTGTTTTTAATATAGTCGGTTTCAGTCTGAAGGGAGATCTGAAACAGTGCTGGATGGTACACATTCCAAAGCCCCTAACAGACGGCTGTGCACTGTCAACTGAAGACACCTCCTCGAATGTGGACGTTCTCATTCAAGCCATGTTCTATTAATTTGATATCTTCCAGATCATCTTTTATGATGCTGATCAGGTGGCTAAGGCCTTCTTGTTGTTGTTTCAAATGCTAGGATGATTAAAAAAGAGAGAAAATGTTTAAAAAAAAAAAGGTCCTGGGTTAGTCTTCTGTATTAATAACAATGATTTTCTGTCTAAATATGTGATTTGTTCAGTGCAGGAAGTACCAACAGAGATCTGGCCCAGAGCCAGGAACATGTATCAGGGGTCAAAGTAGAAGCTAGGTCTTCTGGTCTCTCGTTTCTACCACTAACACGGAGTTCTCAAACTCAAAATGATTTTCTTTGTGTGCAGCACTTTACAACCTTCTGTAGCAGACACTAATGATATAAATGCTAACCAAAAAAAAAAAAACAAAAACTGCTTATGTCTGAGTTTTTCTGCAGCCTTAATTGCATAGGTATGAATTATCTGAAAAAAGGGGCATAGGCCCTGAAGGGCAATAGGTCCCTGAAATTCCTTAGTACTCCTTATGCATAACTCACTTGTATTAAATATTCATAGAATTCTAGCCCCATATTATTTGATTGCAAATGCCCTCAATTATGTTGGGTATGTCCCACTCCCCACCAAAAACAGAGATTGGGCTCGTGCGAGATAGAACAAAATTATTTCTTCTCAGAGATCACTTAACAAAATACCATCTGACAACGGTTTTATATCCATCTTCAAACGAGGATAAGAGGTATAAAATGAAAATAGAAATGGATCCCACAGAGGGGATGGAGCCAAGATGGCCACTCAATAGCAATAAAAGCTGAAACCACTGACAATCTTTAAAAAGTACCTCAAAAAGACCACTACCCACATCCAGAGAAAGAACTGTGGGAGCAGAAACACAGAAGAAAAACATTTGCTTGATTACATGGTACGATGGGGATAAGATTGGGGATATAGACTCTAAACAATCACTCTACTGCAAATATCAATAATATGGAAATAGGTCTTGATCAGTGATACACATATCCAGTGGAATTGCTCGTTGGCTTTGGGAGGGGGGTGGGAAGAGGGGAAGAAAAGAACATCAATCATGTAACCATGGAAAAATATCCCAAATTAATGAATTAAATAATTTTTCTTAAAAGTGCCTCAAAATATCAGAAGCAACCAACAGCAAGATGGAGTGAGGGGGGCTCTCCCACTGAACACAACTTGAAAGGAAGACAGCTGATTTTCATGGCATGAGGGGTAACCAGAAGTAAAAACCACATGCAGAGGAGTGCTGGACCACGGGCATAAGTCAACCTCACAATTCCTGGACCCACTCCCTTAAAGTTCCAGGTCCTGGCGCCAGCCCATAGTGAGGCCCAGAAGTCCATAGTGCTGGATCCTTTCAAGCCTGCACTGCTGGGGTGAAGACAAAGCCCCAAGGTAAAACAGCTCATAGTGCCCATTCCTATAAACCAGCAGCAGAAGAGGCAAAATCAACAGCTTTCAGAATTCCCAAACCACAGGCAAGAAAAAGGCTGGGAAAATGAGCAAAGAGCAAAAAGAAATACAATACCTAACCCTAGAAAACTTCTATGGAGACAAAGAGCGAAAAACAGTCAGCAGATCCACAGATGATAAAATGACTTAGAAAACCACAAATTAACATTATCCATGTTGCATTTTTATCTGTTTTGCTCAAATATCCCCCAATTACATTTTAATCTGTTCAGCCTAAGCGGAAGGCATGTGACCCATGAGTTTGATATCACTGACACATGGTTAATCTAAAAATGCCCTACAAAGGACATTCATTAGATGAGGATTTTCACTCTTTCCTCTAGATTTTCAAGATGAGCTTTAGAAACAATAGTGGAACACAAAAAGGGAAGCTTTCAGTAAGGCAATCTGTCCTATTCTGATGGGAATAGCTACAGAAGGTTAAAGGTTAAACCTGCAAAGCAATCAAGACTATCCATCCACATAAAGTCCATTTACCTGCTTGATTTCTCGTAGAAGATCAGCATCCACATAGTATCTTTCTTCAGATTTCACAGCTCCAAAGTGATTCTGCATTCTAATCTGGGACATCAGCTCATTCAGGCGACCCTAGGAATGGGATGGTACAAAATGACTATGTCTGTACTTATTTAACACACACAATAGTCAATGGAAATATAGGGGCAAGTGTAAATTGCACTCCTAAAACGAAGGTACTTTTAAAAGGAAATGAATATATGGTAGCTAACAACACTGATTTAGGTCACACAGAAGTTTTATAAATTCCAACTTTTTAGGAAAACCTATCAGTTTATTTCCATCACAGAAGTTCTCAAGTTCTCTGTCTGTTTGGCAGAGATGAAACCATGGAGTTGAGTTCTTTCCCAAAAGCTTCCTTTAACACTTTCCTTAGATCTTCTTGGTGTAGACGCTACACCTCAGCCCATATATCACACAAGTGTAGCTTGGACTTGCTTACCTTAAACTGTGTAGGTGCATTTAATTCACACTGGATTGTATCAAGCTGCACTCTTAGCTGCTCTTCATCAGCCTGGATGGCATAGCCACTCTTCCTCTGAATTTCCTGCTTAATCAGGACCTGTGACAGGTACAAGAAGAGCATTAAGACCATTCTCCTCTTCGGCTATGTCCCAAGAAATTTTACATCTGTTTTAATTAAACAGCTTAAACTAACTGGGAAGAGGAAGAAGCATATTTTTAAATGATTAATATAAAAACCAAAGGCCCCAAAACAATCTGGAAAAAAAAACCAGCTTCAATGTTAGACTGTCTCAAATCTGAATTATCCTAAACAATAATATTTGGACAAACTATTAACCTTCAATAAGTTATTCAACTTAGTTCAATGGTTTATCAGCCTAATGTTAATTCTTAGATCGGATACTGAATAGCTAACGCAGTGGACCACCGGATCAAGCTCTAAAGTTCCCCAACTTATTCCTCACTCATTTTAGAACTAGCTGTGACTTGGGCTAAGGAACCTAACATACTCTCTAGACCAATCTTCTCATTCTCCCTAATGAGGAAGCTTAGAAACCAAAGAGGAACTTTCCTGAGGTCCCAATCTGTGGCAGAAGCAGGATTTGCAGCCAAGGTCCCAACTCTAAATCCAGGATTTTCTGAATACAACAGCAGTAGCTCACACTTAAAACTAGCACCATACATCCATGATCTTGACCTATGATCCTAATCATCCTGAGGTAGGTATTATTATGATCCCTATTTTATAGCTGAGGAAACAGAGTAAGAGAAGTTGTGACTTACCTGCCCAGGGTTCATACTTCTTAATAGTCTAAGGCAGAATTTGAACCCTGTTCTTCATGATTCCAAGCCCACATTCTCTCCACTTCTTCATGCTGCCGCTAACATAGCTATGCTCCCATTTCCAGAACAAATTATAATAATAACAGCTAACATTTTGATAAAATATTACTAAGAAGTACCAGGCACTGGGCTAGACCACCTTTCGGCCTTAAAAGTCACCAAGAAAACTAAGAATGTTCTTTGCCAGCTGCCAAGTTTCTAAGGCAAAGGCAAAAGTAAGAGGAAGAAAAAAACCAAAGGAAGAAAAGAGTAACAGAGGGAGAAGAAAGACACAAGTAAAGCTGGAGTAGCTGTGATTATCACCATCTGCTCCTGGGACAAGCATATATGCCATACAAAAATGGCTTATCCCTCTCTGGCCAACCTTAATGATTCTTCCCCTTTCTAGAAACTAAAAAATACACCAAAAGTCACTGAAGGGGTATAGACAAAACCTTTCAAATCTGTCTGATTAAAATGGGTCTTTTACAGTTTTTAAAGAGAATGGATCCTCTTTGGGGTACAAACCCAGCAATGATACCCAACTAGATCATAAGGGTAGGCAGTCTTTTAAAGTCCTTTGTGCATAATTTCAAATTGCCCTCCAGAATGGTTGGACCAATTCACAACTTCACCAGCAGTTTGTTGGTGTCCCAATTTTGCCACATCCCCTCCAACATTTATCACTTTCTTTTGCTGCCATATTGGCTAGTCTGAAAGGTGTAAGGTCGTACCTCAGAGTTGTTTTAATTTGCATTTCTCTAATCAGGAGGGATTTAGAATACTTTTTCATGTGCTTATTAATAGTTTTATTTCACCATGTATAAAATGCCTATTCATGTCCCTTGACCATTTGTCAATTGGGGAATAGCTTGATTTTTTGTAAATTTGACTTAAGAGGTAATAAGGAAAAAGACTTGTACAAAAATATTTATAGCCACACTCTTTGTGTTGGCAAAAATTTGGAAAATGAGGGGCTGCCCTTCGATTGGGGAATGACTGAACAAATTGTGGTATCTGATGGTGATGGAATACTATTGTGCTATAAAGAATGATGAACTAGAGGAATTCCATGTGAACTGGAAAGACCTCCAGGAATTGATGCAGAATGAAAGGAGCAGAACCAGAACATTATACACAGTGACTGATGCATTATGGCACAATTGAATGTAATAGACTTCTCTACTAGCAGCAATGCAAGGATCCAGGACAATTCAGAGGAACTTATGAGAAAGAAGGCTATCCATATATCTATCCCCTTACCGGAGCTACTACTTTGTCATTTTTCCTCTGCTTTGTTAAGCTTAAACTTTAGGTCCTTTATTTCCTGCCTCAGTTCTTCAATTAGTTCACAATTTGCTTCATCATGTTTGTCCTTGTCTGCATTATAAGATGCTACGTTTCATATACTGCTGCTGGAAATAATTCCTCACTAGCTTACACGAGTTTTTCACAAATTGCCTCCTCAAATGCTTTATGTCCTGTTCCTTAGAGATGTCCAAGTTTAAGTACTGTTCTCCTAAGTCAATTAATTTGTCCATTAAAGTGGAAGGTGTTTCTCTACTTTCCTGCCTCATCCTCTCAAACTTGGTCCAAGGCTCTGGTCTATTTGAATACTACCTCATTGTTTTTATAACTGCTAGCCTTGCTTTAATCAATTCTTCATACCTTTCTAGAGAATTAATCTCCCATTTGGGATTCAATAAAGGCCATTCAGGGGTTTTGGTTACAATCTTGTCTTTTTTTTGTTTTGTTAGCAATTCATCCAGCAAAATTTCCATGTCCAGATAATCAGGATCGAAATGCTTGATTATTTTTTCAAATTTCTTAATGACAGACACCGATTCCTCTTCAAATGAGGGGGTACCATTTTTGAAACTTAATATGTCACCTTGTATGAATCCTTTATGATGTCTCACATTAACAAGATGTTGTTCTCGGGTAAATACTGGGACTTCTCTTAGGGGAAAAAACTTCCCACAGCATTATTCAGTTCAATAGTCTCTTGTTCCAATTTTGTGCTCTGTAACATCCATTCAATAATCCTTGTTTCATAATAACAGCTTGTAGGTAATCCATTTTCATATCCTTTTCCTAATCTTTAAGATATTTATTGTTTTGTGTAGTTACCAAATGTATGATGTACATTATAGACATCCTAATTAGAAATCCTAGCAATATTCCACAAGCACCCAGTGGAAAACATTCAAATATATTTAAGAGATCCAGTATTGGTTGTGGTACCGGTATCCCTCGAATATAAGCAGGTATCTGTTTTGCAAACATGTGGGTTATATTTCCCATGTTAATATTATTATTAGTAAAGATCATATTCTCTATTAACTACTGTCAGTAAATGCAGCTCTTGTATCTCTCTCTCTCTCTGAGAATGAGGGAGAAGAAAACTCTGCAGCTCCCCCTGTGGTTCTGAAGAGAAAAACTGACTGTTTTTCTCCTTTCTAAAATAAGCAGTTGGTTTAAACAAAAGGTTGTTGTCCTTGTTAGGCTTGCCACTTGTTACAGGACATATAAACCCTTATTGATCTGTATTACTATCACTAGTTGTAATAGGTATTGGTAGACTGTTAGGTTAAGGGAATTCGGTTGTCAGTTGGAAGGAAAATGGCTGATCTAGCAATTGAAGGAAATCTGCTGGAGACTGAATTTATAAAAAAAAAAACCTATTTATTGTAACTATAAAGATTAAGGGAAAGAAAAAGAAATAAAACAGGTAGGAATAATATTGCTTATTTACATATGTACCCTAATCTGATATTATCTATCTATAAACCCAGTCCCAAATCTATCTCACAAGAGACTTTCTTCTTCCTTGACCAAAGTCAAAACTAACAACTTCCTAACTGTCTATACCCCTAATTCTATCTTACTAAACTATCTAATTAAATTATAATTTCTTTATTATATATTTCTTCAAAGAATTTGTTGTAACTCCTTCAAAATCTCTAGCCACAGAAAATATACCATGAGTAGGTTCATAGATGTTGCTCTCTTCTGCCACCTACTGGCCTACTGTTTCCTGCAAATGTCACAGGGAAACAGCTAAGACCCTTTCTCCAACAGATAGTCTCTTCACCAAATCTCCTCCGAATATATCACAATGCTTCCCAAAACAATCTCCACCAAATTCCTCACGGATGATCCAAGGAAAAAACCAAACCAACCAACCTCTGAGTCTCTGTCCCAGAAGTGGCATCATTATTTCTAACTGCCTTTCCCAGGGCACTCTGAACAATTCTCTTCCCCTGACCTACTCAAGAGTTCCAGAGTTACATCTGAAAGTAACCTTAAAAATCTCACATCACTTCATAAATTCTATATCTGGCTACAATCTATTTTTAATTAGGCCAATTAACAAATAACTCATTACAACATCCAGAGAAAGAACTGTGGGAACAGAAACGCAAAAGAAAAACATATGATCAATCATGTGGTTTGAAAGGGATATGATTAGGGTTTTGATATTAAAAGATCACTCTACTGCAAATATGAATAACATGGAAATGGGTTTTGAACAATGATACATATATAACCCAGTAGAATTGCTTGTCAGCTCCAGACAGGGAAGAGGGGAGAGGAGAGAGAAAGAACATGAATCATGGAACCATGGAAAAATATTCAAAATTTTTTAAAAATGAAAAAAAGAAAATGGGTCCTACAAGGCAAAAAAAAAATACTAAAACAGCCTTTTAATCAGATAATTGATTTGGATCAGTCCCGTCACTACCTGCAAGGTCCTGTGGGAAAGCTCCATGAGTTTCCTCTTGTATTGTGCTATTTTAGCCAGAGTGGTGGTCTGATTCTTTTGTAACTCACTGATGTCTTCAGATATAATCTATGAAGAAAAAACATTCAAAGTACAATTATTGCAATGACACTTTGACTCAATCTTAAATTCTCAAAGCCACAAAAGTGCTGGGCACCACCACAATTTATTAGAAAGTGCAACAATTCTTAGTAAGTAAGCTACCTGAGGTTCACCTGGCCACTGAATACTCCAAAGAAAGTTAGGTTCTACAGAAATTGGGGTACATTAAACCAGTGAAGAAAGCTTAAGTGCCTTTTTACAGAACCATGCCACCTTCTGGCTTGTGGACAATGCAAAGTCAGAAAGAAGCATACCACTGGGTCATTGTAATGACAAAGAATGGCCCCAGAGAAAAGTTAAGAACATGAACTTCCCTCTTTTCACTGTGGTGGAGGAAAATTTTGAATTTGGATACTGCACAAACGATATCACACTCTTGTACTCTATTAGATATTGCACTTGGATATCGTACTCTCGGAGGTGCACCCTCTTTTTTTGATCTTTGCTTGGACACCCAGAATCACACCAATGAGAAACTCGGGATCCTAGACTGTAATCCTAGAGACAGACCAGAAGCAGTCATCTTCCCCACAGAGACCTAACTAACAAGGAACAACTTAGGAGATTCAGAGAGGGGAAGATGGACCTTGCAGGCTCCCAGAGGGGTAAAGATCTACATCTTTAGGGGACCCCACTTCACTACAGGTACAACTGTCTTCAAAAGGCACACTAATACACTGCTGGAAGAACAATGAACAGTGACAACCATTCTAGAAATAATGCTTTTAAAAAAGTGGTTAAAATGTCCATATCTTTTATCCCAGAAATGGTACTATATGCCATTTTTTGTGGGGGGCAAAGTACTGGAAACAAAGCAGATGCCCATCAACTAGGACTAAATCAACATTGTGGTATGTTACTACACAATGAAAAAAGATATATATACAAATTCAGAGAAACATGGGAAGATGTGCTCAAGCTATTATAAGCAAAATAAGCAAAAGCAGGAAAACAACATATGACAACTATGTAAATGGGGAGAACACCACAATAAAACTGAACACTATAATTATAATGGCCAAATTTGACCCATGAACATTTCGTGGATGAGACAGGGACCTCGGGGATAGAATCCTGCAGATGTGAAAGATTGGTTGAACATTTTTTTTCTTCTGTCCTTATGACAAAAAAAAGTCACCCTGGGCAGAGGAGGAAGGGATATATTTGGAAATGTGCTGGAAAATCTTTTTAAAGCATCAATAATAAGGAATAGTTGTTATCAAATATGAAAAAGGTTAATTCCCTATTGTTTCAATGAGCAGAACAAAGACAAAAAATACACAGAAGCTATAGGGAAGTATGAGTTCATTATAAAGACCTCTAATAATGGTCTCCAAATAATAAAGACCTCCAACAATGATTTAGGCTTTTCTGATAAGTGAAGACCTCCTCATCACATTATGAGCAGAGAAACTAGGTAACTGTCAATTGCTAGAGGAGAGAGTAGGGACTCCTTTGCTCAGTGACAGGTTTGGTTAAAGGAGCCTCTCACATCTGTTTCATCACCAAATTTCTATGATTTTATAACTTAAGATAACTAAAATGTTAGAGATCTAAATATTAAAATAAAAAAAACCTTTTCCATATTCTTCATAATGAAAATTCTTTATTCCCATCAAAAGCACTCAATACACTACAGAAAGTACAAAGTAGAAATTTTAATTTGCCAGTTTCATGAGGATAAAGCATGCATTATCTTGCTGGAATTAGAAGTGACCAACTAATTAAGCTGCCTCCATTGTAAACAGTTGGTATTTAGGGGTTAACACATACAGCAGCTATTTTATAGCTTAAAGCATTTCCAATCTAACCATTCTATATTCACAAAGTAATATAATTTTGTGTTTTCACAACGTGTTTTGTTCTACAAAGGAAGCAACAGTGAACAGTTCCAATTACTAACTGATAATCACACTGTATTATCTTTTTCTGATACTTTTAGCCTTACCAAGACATAGTAGTGGCATATATAATGACAGGAATCCAATATCTCTAATACTTAGTGGTACCATTCCCAGTCCCAGGGGATTAAAAACCTAAATGCTTACATCTAATCTGGTCTGATGCTGTTTGGTCATCTGATCTTGGACCTTCAGTCTTCGGAGAAGTTCTTTGAAACCCACCATTGGCACAGGAATTAGCCTACAGAAACAAAGTGTGTTATTTCCACAAATACATACTTTTGAGTCTTTTAAAAATGACAAAGAATGTAAAAGCCTTTCCTATATAATAACATATTTGCCATCAAAAACCCACATGACTAATAAACTTGATGATTGCACATGGAAAGGGTGTTGATACTAAGCTGTGATTTCACGGCTTTGGGGTACCTCTGCTGAGGAAAATTCCTTTACCAGCCAAGATCAATGATGGAGATATAAGTTGCTGCCAGCAAAGCTCCCTGGGGCACCAAGAGGCCTTGCCAAGTAAGCACACTATAAGAGGGACTTAGAGAGAGGGACTTAAACCCAGGTCTTCCAGATACCAAGGCCAACTCTGACCATTACTCTATGCTCATCTCATAGAACAAAAGAAGTCAGGGAACTTGGTCCAACTCCATTTTAAACTCTCACAAGATTAAATAACTTACCCAAGGTCATACCATTAGTCAGTGACAGCTCTGGGACTAGAGCCTGGATTTCCTAACTCCAAGTGTGATACTCATTCCCACTACACCATTCTGCCTCCTGAACTCCAAAAATCAAACATTCATAAGAATAAATTTTACCAATCCCAATGAGAATTCTGCCCATTAATCACTTATTCCGAATTCTAGCCTGTTTCATAGTAGCAAACAGTATTATATTATATCATAAATTATATTAGTTACTACATCAAGATAAACTTACTTTTCAGGGTCAGGGTTATCCACTTTGGCTTGTTCCCAGATAATTGGATCAACACCTAACACAAGAATGAAATTTTTTGAAAAGCATTTAAGAGAAATCTTACTGAATATATTCTGACAAACATGTTAAAGAACAAACATGTTAGTATTTTGTCCAAAATAGATATACAAACAGGTCAATTTCTTATTTGGCAAGAGATCATAATTATAGAGTGATTATACAGTAATGCATATTTTTTAAAAGTTTAGCATTATAGAAAAATATAGAAAGAAAAAACTGAATGTAACATTCTATTAACATGCAAAATTCACAAGATTCACAATACAGTATGATGCATAACAATTCAAAACAGTAAAAGAGTTTGACTGCGTGGCAGAAGTTTTAATTTTGGAAGATAAAATATTAGCAACCATAGTTTTATAGAATAAACTTAGGGAAAATGAAAAAGGTAGGAAAGCAAGGGATGAGACAATCCAAAAATGTCAAATCTATGACTGAGACAAAACACTTCCTAGTCTAGGGTATTCAGTTCAAAGAATTACAAATAGGATAGGAAGAATCATAGGAGATATGAGTGAGCACAAGAAAGAGGTCAATTTGATTTTCCTTTTCTTTACAAATATACATTTTTAATGCCAGAAAATTCCACTCTCCATGGCACAGAGATTACTACAAGATACATACTCAATTTTAGAGTGAAGTGAGTCTCTAATAGATCATAACTTTGCTAAGGGCACATAATCAAGGGCTCTGTTTGTTACATTTTCTATAGAAATGAATTCACAGAAGTTAGAAGGAACATCCAGCCTCAGACACTTACTAGCTGGGTGACCCTGGGTGAGTCACTAACTTCTGTTTCCACTGGAAAAGTAAATGGTAAACCACTGGTGTTTTTGCTAAGAAAATTCCACAGACAGTGCTTGTATAATATGGTCCACAAGATCACAAAGATAACTAAGATGAAAAGGATAAAACAGAAAGATGTATGCTCACACTAGAGCTATTTTCCCACTGTGATGGAAGAGATCTAGGAGAGGGCAAGTTGAAAAAGGATTTCCTGTGGAACAGGAGGCTGTTCACATATGCTCCGCTCTTCTGAGGATATTAAGCGTCAAGCTCCAGATCACTGCAGAGCCCTCAGAATGAGCTTTAATCACTTCAAAGAAATTTGGCCTAACCACCCACACAGGAAAGGAGATGAAGAACATCTATTGCCAGATTTCAACATGCATTTAGATGGATACCCTATAAAGTGTGCTCATTATTATGTATATCTGGAACTAAGAGTGTGGATGGTCTAGCTAGGCCCAGAAAGGAAGATGAAGTGCCTTCGGGAAATTGTAAAGTTTCTTTATTTGATCTCAAGCTTCCTATGAAATTATAAGACTATCTTTTTTAATACTAATAGTTTACTGTTACTGTTAAGTGGTGTTAAGGCATGAAATACAACTGACTCCAAAGAATTAAAAATGATTATCACAGAGGGCAATGGAAAGGTACATGGTGAGTGTGAGCAAGCCACACCATGTATCCCAAGAACAGGAGTAAAAGAGTAAAAAATGTAGAAAGGAAGAGAAGATGGGCTGGTAATGTGAAAAGAATAAGACATGATGCTCAAATGACCTTCAATGGTGTCCAGTTGCCTAATGAATAATATGCAACTCTTAAGCAGGATTTCAAGACTCTTGATATAATTACCTGGGTCCAACCTACCTTCTCAGACTTCTATCATATTATTTCCTTTCACTCAACCAATGGATGCCTTGCCTCTACGACAGTCCTCACAGTATTTCACACACCTCAAATGTGTCATGCTCCATTCTCAAACTCTGCCAGCTAACCTGGAATGCCACCTCCTCCATGAAATCTTCCATGATATTCCTAGCAAGTAGTCCTGAGTTCTTTTCAACTTTTCTTAACATTTTCCTGTGTATGTTTATCTTCTCTTACATCTTATTTTCTCCATTTTCCCCTCCTATGCTTTCCCAAAACTAAACCCATACAATCAAGTTCTACGCACAGTACTGGTTAATACATAGCAATCACTTTTACTTCTGTGACTGACTCAAAGAATGTTTTAATTAGCTATAATGGATGTGTATGGATGAAAATGTCCATTTCTATCGCTTTAATGTTTATTATAAACTTTAATAATAATAAATATGCAAACTACTTAGTTAATAATTATTAAGTGGTTAATAATATGTCGATTCTGTGTAATTGAGACATCAAAATAAATATCAACATTTTAAATTTAAATTTTTCAAAATCAAAACCATTAAAAAACTTATAATGGACAAAATAGTTTCAACTTTTTAAACATTCCCCCAAAAAATTTATATTGAAACAAAAATATCACAAGTGATCATCAGCATTTCTGCAGGAAAATGTGTGGAGATATTCTTGTTTAGTTCATAATTTGACAAGGTCCTAACCCCAAGTACATACCAGCAGGAGGATTCTGTAAAAGCTGCTTGATCTGGGCAGGTGAGAGCTCTGTTCTAGTCATAGAAAGGGTAACTCCAAGTTGCTGCAATGAAGTTTTTATATTTGCTTGTTCAAAATGGGTATAGAGTGCTGTAGCTGTAACTCGCCTTGATGTGCCATTTGGAGAACGTTCAACAACATAGATGACAACTTCTGTCCTGAAAAAAAATTCAGATAAGATATCAAGCTTTTGTCTTTCAGAAAATAAATATAAATGCAAATATCTTGATTCCTTAAACAGGTTTGTGAAGTTAGTATCAGATCTGATAGTGGGAGTACAAAATATTAGATTTTTTAAAAATTTTAAATAAGAAAACTAACTTTCCACTGTGGCATCAAAATGATGTACAGTTATTTTTGAAACTTTATCAATGGTATGAAAAGCCTTTTATTAAAATCCTCCAATTTTTAACAGTGTCGTAATCAATCAACAAGTATTTATTAATTAAGCACCTATTTTGTCCCAGGAGCAAAAGACATAAACAAAAAGAATGAAATAATGTCTACTCAAGGAGATATTATAATAAACAAGTGATAAGTGACAAGTACATTTAAGTACAGAATAAATATAAATACAAAATAGAGGAAAGGCACTGAGCAACTAGAAGAAATCAAGAAAAGCCTTCATGTAAAAGGCAAAATTTTAAGCTGGATCTCAGTAGAAGAGAGGAAAGTTACAAGTGAGAAGGGAGCACATGCCACAGATGGGGGACTACCAGCACAAAAGCCTGCAGATAGGAGATGGGATACAATGTGAGAGGAATAAAAAAAAGACCAATTTGGATGGATGAACCAGGTCAGTTACACAGCTCACTACTAAAAACCAACCTCAATAAATACTCATAATACTCCATTCTTTCTTCTATCTTTCATACCTAGTCAGCCTCATCTTCTGTATGTCCATAAATTTGATCACAATTGTATTACTTTTGTTTCTTATTGACTATCAAATAAAATTTAAACTTCTTTTGCTGGCATCCAAGGCCCTTCACAAAAGTCAATAGTATTGCCTCTCAGGCTGATCTCATCTTCCTCCTTTTAACACAGTCTAGGCTCTAGGCAAACATGCTCTCTTTTCTTTCCTTCCCTACTTCCTTACTTCCCTGTCTTCCTACTCATCCTTTAAACTACAAATTCAAATGATTGTTGCCACCTAGAAACCCTCCATAATCCCCCAGGAAAAAAAACATTCTCAACCCCAGAGAGTGATTAGTCTTGTATTTTCTGAGATACTTATCATGTAGTCAAGTTAGCCAGGTAAAACTCAGATGCCCCTCCAACATCCATGAAGGTTGAAGTGTGTTTTGCCTAGACTTTATTTCTCCTCGTTATGTGTAATCTGAAGCTGTTATTGGTAATATTTATTGATCGGTGTATTGATAAATTGTCCTTAAGTAGTTGGGGTAAACTAACTTGTAAGCTGGAAGCAGTTAGATACAACCCTTGTTCTATAGTAGAGGCAGGGAGAGGAAACAGAAGGATAGAAACTAGGAATTAGGAATAGGAGAGGAAATCTCTTAACCTTATACTAAAATGTTTAAATAAAACCCCCCAAATCTAACTGCTTTCTTTGCAGTCTTCTTGCCTAATTAGGTGTCCTTAAACAACTTTCACTAAACTAAAATTAAATTCTGTCTTACTAACCTATATGCTAAACAATGAACCTTTATTTTATAATGAACTCCTTAATCTATAAAAAACAAAAGCTGCCTGAAGCCAACTATCAGATATAACAGTCAGAATCTCTAGCCAAGAGAGACTCTGACACAGGCCATGTTTCCAAGTCAGAGAGAATAGACAGAGCTGCAGCTGCTTCTCCCTTCAGGAGAAAAGCTCTCAGTAAACACACTCTTTCTCAGCTTCACATGTGTATATCAAACTCTCAAAGGTACTAACAGATCTTCTTAGTCCAGTGATGGATAACCTTTTGAGCTTGGTGTGTCAAAATTCACCAAAAAAACAAGTATAACTCCAGTGGTGTGTTACTTTGAGAAAAACCCCATAATTTTGTGATATTTATAGTTTAAATAACAAAAATGTATAATTATAATATATAACTATTTAATAAACCAAAATAGGTAAATTAATATAGGTAGAATTGTCATCTATAGTGCACAGAGTGTCTACACTATACTATAGCAAATGTTTCATCCTCAGCATGTGGCCCCATATTTCTCTGTATGCGGCTGCATGCAGTCGCGTGTCATCGAAAATGACTATGCATGTCAGTGCTGACATGCGCATCGTGGGTTTGCTATCACTGTCTTAGTCTGAGAGAATGATCCAGCAACCTGCTCCCAAGAAAGTCAGAGAGACTGCAACCCAGAACTCACTGAATTCTCTCTTTTATGCCAGGCCTCTTAAAGTGACGGAGGGAGAGAGCTATCTCCTCTGATTTCTTAAAGTAACAGAATGAACTTAATAAAACTTCCTTCAACATAAAACTCCTGCTCTTAATGAGACAGAATGAACTTAATAAAACTCCTTATCTAGCACCTAGGACAGCATTCAATAGCTACTTCTCTCTGCTTGATGAACAGAAATCTCAATTTAACAAAACTTTTAATGTGACTAAGTAAAATTATTATAGCTTCTTGTGCACAATTTTTCAAACCAAAAAAAAAAATTTTTTTTAATGAATTTCTTATTAAGAAACTGGCCCTGGGGGCAGCTGGGTGGCTCAGTGGACTGAGAGCCAGACCTGGAGGCAGGAGGTCCTGGGTTCAAATCTGGCCTCAGCCACTTCCCAGCTGTGTGATCCTGGGCAAGTCACTTGACCCCCATTGCCTACCCTTACCACTCTTCTGCCTTGGAACCAATACACAGTATTGATTCCAAGATGGAAGGGAAGGGTTTAAAAGAAAAAGAAACTGGCCCAAAGGAGAGCTGCCTATTTAGGATTAAGCTGATCCCCCGACACTTAGTAGCTGACTGACCCTAAACAAGTACCTAGAGTTCCTACCTCACAAAGTTGTGGTGAAGCTCAAATGAGATTTCAGTAAACTTTAAAGCATTACTATCAGCTATCACTTATTATTATGATCATATACAGAAGCAATCCACAATTCCAGTTCCTAAAACTTTATAAAATTTTTGTAATGCTCATACAATAACATGTTGAATGTTTTCTCCTTCTATTTGGATATTTAACTAAATGCAAGAGATCTTCAGTATCACACAAGTAAAGAAATTCAAAACCAAGGGGATTCCATCAACATTCCATCAACAGTGAATAAATATTGAAACAAAGACAAAATATTTTGTCATACGATTTTAAATGTGTTTCAGGAAGGACATGGTATTTGAGGCATGGGAACAAAATATATGAAACAATAAGAATGCTACAGTATCACCAAGTATGTGTCTGAACCACACAAACATAAACCAAAGGGTATACATACTGGTCATCTGGCAATGTTTTAACACCTTCTACATTGACAGAAAGGGTCTGGTTTCCTCCCAAAATTTTGTGGACTGATTCTATTAGTTGTTGTTGTTGGCTTCGGATGTCTGTTTCCTTCCTATTGAAAATTAAAACCACCAGGCCATCTTCATCCTTATTGTTGGGCATGCAGCTATAACCCACCGCCTACAGAAAAACAGCACAGAAAATTGTGATATATAATGTAATATATAATATTATATAAATATATATAATATAATATATAATATAAAAATATATAATATAACCACAGGTGTTATGCCAATCACTTAAATGCTCACTACACCAATTTCCTCATCTTTAATGGAAAAAAAAACAGAATTTTTTAATATTATCATGCCAGTGACTTGAATATAAAAATATGATTAGTTTAGCTTCCCAAAATATGGATTACCTATAAATGCTTATTTCCTTCCCTTTCCCTTCAAACTACCTCAAATCTTCTTAGAACTCTTTTTTCTAAACCTCTCCTTTGTCTCCATAACAACCTACCTGATATTATACTCATATGTACATATGCCATATGCCATACTGTTCCTGGTAGGAAGGAAGGGGAACTATCATTTATTAAGCATTATGTTCCAGGAACTGTACTGAATTCTTTAAAAATGTTATCTCCTAATTTCAATGTCACCACCACCTTGGAAGGCTGTTATTAGTCCCATTCTACAGGGGAGGAAACTTATGCAAACAAGAGGCTGGGTGACTTCTCTAGGTCACACAGCTAGTAAGCATCTGAGGATAGGATTTGAATGCAGTCTTTCTAACTCTAGGTCCAGGGTTCTACCCACTTTACCCCCAGCTGTCTTTTGGACTATAAGCTCCTGACTGTTAAGGTCTATGTGACTTTTCATTACTGTATGTGCTTGCAAATGATAGATGCTTCATAAATACTGGCTGGCCTGAGCTGGAGAATACAGCTCTCCGTTCAACATGAGTCACCAACAGACCTGAGAGGGCCCTTTCTCAACAGGATCCTCTAGTATGCACATGCTGCTGGCCTACAATCAAAGAATCATACTATAAAAATCCCAGGCCAAGTGCAGCTTGTGTCAACATATAATTATGCCCCTTCGGTAGTGACAGCCTTGGCTCTCTTGAGAAGGATTTGTCAAGTACCCTTTTCAACAACAGTGGAGCACAAAGGAGAGGTGCGAGTCTAAGACATGGCAACAAACTTTCAGAAGCTTGGTGAGATTAATTATGATTTCACAGTCCATCTTAAGCCAGTGACTCTTCTGCTTATATAATATGCCAGGCCATTTTTAGTAAAATGTTATTTCTGAATACCAATCTCTCTCATACCACTAGGTTATAAGTACACTTAATTTTAAATACTCCACCTGCTTATTACACAGTATTCAGATACCTAAACAAAAGCCCTTAATTCCAATTTCACACATTGAAAGGACCCACTTTAGTCTGTAAAGAATGAAGTAGTTGCTCAAAAAAAACTCAATAAACTTATTCTATTTGTTGTAATTTACATAATGTCAGTAACAATGAAAAAAATCAACCTCCTACCTTAAACCTACAGAAGGGATTTTCCTGGGTGAAGTCCACAGGTGGAATATTATTGTTGAAATATCCTTTGCCTGTTCCCCAGAAGGCTTGGAGCTGATTCCATTTTGCCAAAATTGCATCTCTCTCATCTCCCAGTAGTGTTGGGGCAGAAAGAGCACTTGCTGTATTAATCAGCTGGTTAGACTGGACAGGAGCTTGGGTGGGCTGACTAAAGAGACCCCCTAAAGCTGAAAAAGAAATGGAGATATTACTCTTAAAAATAAAAACAAAACAAAACAAAATAAAATAAAATAAAAATTAGAAACAAGCCTGTTATCAAAGGAGATATAAAACAAAAGGCTCTAATGGCAGATGTCCTTTAATAAATATAGTATTACCATTAATATGTATAGCTAAATAAACTGAATATTTCTAAAGTAATGAAGTGCTAGACCAAGAATTAGGAAGCTCTGGATTCCTATCCGGCCTCTGACACTAATTAGCTGTGTGACCACATGCCAAGTCTCTTAACAACTTTGCTAAGCCTCAGTTTCATAGCCTTTAAAATGGGCTCTGATTATATCAATATATGTAAAGCACTTTGTAAACTCTTGAGACCTAGACAAATGTCTGCCATCACTCTTGTTCTGAGGACCAAAGAGCCCCAGGATTAAATTCCCATTAGTTTCAATACACAAAAGTTAGGAAATAGATGATGCTATACCCTCAGACAACAGAAGATTAAATTTGGTCCCTAGAGCTTTGTTGTTAATCAATATTAATATAGTCTGATACTGTAGGGGATTCTATTTAGTAGATTTTATATGTAATACTTGATAATATTTTTTTTACTTAAAGCTTAATATATCCAAATGTTAACAAAAATCGTGGCTATTAACATATCTTTAGCAAGGTGCAGAATACAGTCTCTACTGGAGTTGATTCTTCCATAAGAAATAGTAAGATTCATTATCATGTATATATTTTAAATTTCAAGGAATACTTGAGCCATAGCCTTTAAAGATCAGAGCAAATGTATCTCTTGGTTATTAATGGAACTTCTCTTAAAATGTACTATTCTTAAAGGACAGTCAGGTTTTGTTCTATCAGGCTTTACCATATGTAATTGTATTTCAAGGAATATGGTCTGATACTTAATACTAAGTCATGTCATATAATGGAGTCAAGTGATGCCCTAAGATTCAACTTGTCCCCTGGGTTCAATTTCTATTATCTGCCTTCAGAACAAAGGAAGATATTCGTTTGTGAGAATTACAGGCCAAAACCTGAATGAATTTCTGTGCAAAAAATTCCAACCAACCAATGTATCAGGTCAAATTATCCATTATTATATATAACAACAGCTAAGAACACAATTGTTTCAAGAAATAAAGAAAATACTGGACTATTCCCTTTCTCGCTACAGCTTGGAAATCCAGTTTCATTATTGGGGAGAAGGGGTAGGAGGGAAGGGGGAGAGGATACTTGGTAAGGGGTATAAAAAATAGTAGGAAACATCTGAAAGAGTCCTTAGTATGAATAATTTTCAAAATTGCTATTTTGTGATCCTAATGCGATTGAGAAAATTTAGAAACTATAACAGGCCTTTCATCCCTGATAAATAATCACTTTTCAAGTAACTGACAAATATATTCAGTATTTATGTGCTATTTGCCCAGCATTGTGCTAAGCACTAGGGGCACAAAGAATGAAATAATCCTTATTCTCAAGAAGTTTCTATTTTGAGTCAGGCCTGGAGACAGGAGGTCCTGTGTTCAAATTTGACCTCAGATACTTCCTAGCTGTATGACCCTGGGCAAGTCACTTAACTCCCCCTTGTCTAACCCTTACCACTCTTCTGCCTAGGAACCAATACATAGCAGAAGGCAAGGCAATTTAAAAAAAAAAGTAAACAGAGGAGTTTATAGTTTATCCTAGAAGCAAGAGGAAGACACTAAAGTTGGTTGAATAGGGCAGTCATAAGGTCAGTCATGTGGAAAGTGAGATATGGAATCAATTAAGGACAAATAAAAGGACTGACTGGTTCTAATAAAGGTCCAACTAAAGACTGATAACATGAATATATATAGTGTTCCAATGACAGTGAAAGTCATTGATGAAAATTTTGAAATGACCAAATAATTCACAATTAAATTCTGATTTTTTTTTAGACACATAAACATAACTATTTAACACAAACACACAAAAAAAATAAATTTCTTATACTTACTATTCTGAGGCTGCTGGGTATTGAATGTTCCAAATCCTAGCCCGGTTCCCAAACCAGTACTGGTTCCTGCAGTTGTGCCAAAGCCAGTACCAAATCCAAAACCTTTGTTCTGGGTAGCACCAAAGAGTCCTTGGAAGGAAAATTTGGGTTTACAAAAATGTTATGAAAAATGCACCTGCCCAACTAGCCCAAGTTGCTGTTCAGTTCTACAACTAAATCTACCTAGTGTATGATCTTACCACTTGTGCCTGTGTTAGTGGGAGCAGAAAAGCTGAATGCAGAACCTGCTGTGGTGGTGGTGGTGGTGGTTCCAAATCCTCCAAAGGTACCTAGTAAATAACAATAAGGAACATGAAAACATCAGAATTAGTTATATTATATCTGTTCAATAGTGGCTCTGTTCTTAGCCTACAAGGTTTTATAAAAATATTCTGACAGCTATAAATTTTTTAAAAATAATCTCATGTATTACATAGGCATATATAAAACATAAGATTATTATCAAGAGCCTATGAACCTCCTCTCAGAATGTTTTAAAATATATACATATATTTTATAAATGTATAAAATGAATTTTATAAAATATATATTTTAAAACACTCTGAGAAGAGGTCCATAGGCTTCATCAACTGTCACAGGCGGGGTCCTGGGTATCAAAAGGGTTAAAAAATTCTGCAAGTATATTAGATGTTTACCATTTACTATATAGCTCATAAAATACTAATACGTGTACTCTAATTCTCATTTGCTTTAGTTCCACACTTCAAAAAGTTCAAAAAGATCCCATTTCAGCAAATATATTTTGTTACACAAAGACCAAAAACATTCTTTGAAGACATTCAGAGTAAAATAACATGTACAAAGGTATTTAATAAAGGTGATCAACAAAATACAATTTATCATTGAGGAAGCACTTGATGTACTTACCATAATATAAAAGAAGCCATGTAGTTAATTTACACACATAAAATCACAATTAGAAACTTAAAATGGTAAAAAAGGAATAGTGAAGTATTCTACAAATAAGACACTGATGCAAGTGATTTAATATGTGGATCGCAATCAATAAAAATGAAAATGCCAGTGTTTTTAAAAAAATAGTGAATTACTTTATAAAATCCTCCAAAATAAACACTGTCATTTATTTTTGCTGAGTTGTAGCTCTATTCAGAAGTACAAATCAAACACAAAACTATATTTTCCTACACTTTCAAATTTATGGAATAAGTAATAACATGTAAAACGGTATTAAAGTAGATTATGATCCCCTTGAGAACAAGGTATGTTTTCTTCATCTTTGCATCCTCAGCACCTACCATAGTGCCTAGATATAGATACTTAATAAATATTTGTAGAATTGAATTCAAAAGAATGCAAGTCCTTTGTAATAAAAAATAGTGTAGGAAGAACAAAATGCATGATTAGCCCATTCTTGGAAATTTTATATGGTTTTTCATATAGTAAACTTTTTTGCCCAAAGATAAGCATTATAGCTTAAATATGTGGGTTCTAAACAATACTGGATTCATAAAATAAAAGAACCTAAGGTCAAAAATCAGTTTTAAACAGCAAGAATATTTCTGAAAATAAGTTTTCAATAGGAAAAAAAATCGGCAATGGGCATTGTAACCAATTAAGTCACATAAAAGCATGGAATAATAAATTCATATAAAAGCACTAAGCTAAAAAGTTTTAGAAGCCAGTACACAAAGTACCAAGTACACATGTATATCCTTTTTGCCAATAAAAAAAAGTCAAAAAATTTCACATTATAATCTTCATCAGCACCTGTCAAAACAAAAATAGAATGTTTATTCAACTCACCAGGTTTTAGAACTAGGTGTTTTTTTTGGTGACGAGCAAATTCCTCACTATTGAACTCAAACAATAAGGAAAGAGGAAGAAAAACCTTTAAAGGATAAAGAACACTAAAGAAAAATAGTATTTCTAGCTTGTGGGGAAAGAAACTTATTTTACAGTTAGAAAAAGCCAAACTACTGAGTTAAAGCTGTTTGTATAAGATTTGTTTCTTCTGAGAAATCAGCTATAACTGTGGAACACTGATGACAACAATCTGATGAAATTCCAAAAGACAGATGTAGGAATGATGAAAGATGACTGCAGGAGTCCAAGAATCCAAGGAAAAATGTGGTTTCACATAAATTGGATGTTAGCCAAAACTATCAAAAATTTAACAAGATTTTTCTGAGATTCAGGGATGTCACCAAGGCTGTAATTTCGATTTTGTTTTCTATGAAAAGCAAATATGATAACCCCCTTTTCCAACAGTGGGTAACATTCAACAAATTTCCCTGTGAATTTGTTGATATTGCTCTCCCCAGGAAAAAAATTGATCCTTTAAGATTTTTTCCAAATTCTATTTGAAAAGTTTAGATTCAAAATTGCTTCCTGGTTTCCTGCTACCAAACTGGGGAAACAAGGCCAGGATCGGGGAGGCAAGGAAGCCCATTTTTGGAGTCCTGCTTGAACACCTACAAGTGACAGGGGTCTCTCTACCTGCGCTGGCCAGAGGGTTACCAAAACTGAAGGGGGGCGCGGCGGTGGTGGAAACACCGAAATTCCCAATATTAAAGTTCACTGCAGGATTAGCAGCTAATCCGAAACCCCCAAAATTAAACCCACTGTTGGTGGAGTTGGCAGCCTCCAGCCCACCAAATCCTGACAGGTGGGAGGGAGGGAGAGAAGGAGGGAAGGAGAGAAGGAGAGAGAGAGAAAGAGAGAGGAAAAGAAAGAACAATAAGAATTACAAGAGTCAGCAAGAAGTGTTACAGACTATCATGAATGAGATTAGACTGGGAGCTCCCCGAAGGCAGGCCCAGCACAGGCAGTGCCCGGCACACAGTAGGCGCCTCCTAAGTGCTTGTGGACTGACTTTCTCCCCATGCTCAGCCACATTCCCGGCTCTCAGGAGGCACTTCCGAATGCTAGTCGGCTAGAACCAGAATAATGCCCGGAGACAAGCACCGGAGGGAGGGCAAAGCTAGGGAATACCAGGGGAGGGAGGCGGGGCCCCATGCTGGGGGGAGGGTGTCCCCCCTCCTTTCCCCTCGGGACATCGGGCTGGGGTGTTGGGAGTGGAGAGATAAATCCCTACACTAAGGACCTCGGCCCCATCACTGCCCCGCTGGGCCTTAGGGGTCCCTTTCCTGACCCTCGAAGGGCGCCCACGCGGGGCTAGGCCTGGCCATGGGAGCTGGAAGGAGGGGGCCCCTTGCGGCTCTCCCCCACCCGCCCCAACCTCGCCCTCCGCACTCACCCGCGGGGGCAGCGGGGGTGGCAGCTGAGGCCGTGCCGCCCGCGGGAGCCCCGAAGTTGAAAGCCATGACGCTCCCGGGGCCGCAGTACCTATCCCGGGGCACTAGGTGCACCCGGTAAAAGGGTCCGACCGGGAAACGGACACCCGGTACGAGAGTTCCTTCGAGCCACAGGACCGCGGCGGGAGGCGGGGTCCTGGAGGAAGCCTGCACCACCCCGCTCGCGTCTCTGTGACGTCATCGGGGAACTGTTACGCGAGAGTGGGGAGGGAAGGGAGAGGAAATGCGCGTGCGCAGGCTCAGCTCGAAGCCTTGGAAAGGATTGTTTGGAGCGCTTTAGTCTGAGGCAGCAACCCCAAAATGTGGTTGTTTTAGGATTCCTTTGTTTCTTTGCTTCCCCTTCCCAGTCTCCCCACTCCCACCTAGGATCTCCGCTGGAATATCTGTTCTTTTGTTCTCAAGTTATTTTCATTTCTTCTCAACAAGATATAAGGCATATGAAATTCCATTGTGTTTATTTTAGTTGATTGTGAAAAAAAATGATTTGGTTAAAATCTGTCTGGCTTAGAAGCGCTTTTACAGATGTCTTAATATCCTTATTTATTTTTTGTTGTTCAGTCTTTTCCTGACTCTTCATTCGTGACCATATTGAGACCTATTCTCCCTGTATTCCTCTTCATTTGGTGAGCTCACAAGCTCCCAAAGATTTAATTATCTTTATGCTGTTGATTCTCAAATCTACATGTGTAGTTAAAGGGTATGACCTGGAGGAAGATTCAAGGGATCTACGGATTCAAGAGAAGAGTAGAATGTACAGTGTAGAGCTGAATTGGTTCACCAAGGAGTCAACGGGAAAAAGAGGAGGGAGTTGGTGAGTGCAGGAGAGATCACAGTGAGGAAAAAGAGTAGTTATGTAAAGAAAGGCAGAGGAAGAGGTGGAAAGCTAATAGATTATGCTCTAATAAAAGTATTTCAGCATTCTTGAAAATGGAGGTGTTACATTTGTGGGTGATGGCAAGATCTAACAAAGTCATTATATAAGAAATGAAGTCACCCCTAAGAAACAATTTGTATAAAAGGAAACACCTATCTTAGAATGGCGTGGGAAGGGGAAAAGATTCTATGCTCCTGAATTCCAGTGGTTGGAGCAAGCATGAAGCACAGGGAAGACTTAGCTGTGATAAAACAGGAGATACATAGGAAGGTCATTGGCTCTGAGAAGATCCCAGAAAGAAAGACCTAGGCTAAAGAAGCCCTAGCAAAAGATCAGCTCTTTCCACAATCTGTGCACAAACATTGTAATATAATCTTATTGTTTCATTACCCATATGTTTCCAGTAAATTGAATTTTGCCTTAACCATAGGTTAACTAGAAGTTTAGGCAGAGATTTCAACTGAGGTGTTTTCCTAAGAATTTTCCTAGCTGAGACCTTAGAATGATTGCAACTGAACTCAGAACTTTTCCATCAAAATAAACTCCCTTAAGGCAAAAAAGAATGAACAAGTGAACCTTAGAGAACTGTCATATCGCCCCCAAATTGTCCAATAAATGTGAAATGAGACCAAATAGGAGGTGTCTTCTAATTATCTGGAGGATTTTACCATACCTTCTGGATATTGTACAAAACTACTGAATTAGGAAATTCCAGAAATTTGGAACAAGCTCCATAACTCCAGAGGCATTTCTTTCGGCTTGGCCTGATCTTCTCTCTCTCTCTCTCCTCTCTTTGTCCCGAGGACATTGCAAGGTTCATTTCAAAGGTTCCTGCAGATTTCTAACTTCCCATCCTATATTAATAACTAACTCAATGATGGCAAACCTATGACACGCCTGTCACCACTGACATGCATAGCCATTTCCTATGACACACAGCCGCATACAGGGAAGTATGGGGGCCGCTTGCTGAGGATGAAACATTTGCTATAGTGTAGTGTAGACACTCTGTGCACTATAGATGACAATTCTACCTATATTAATTTACCTATTTTGGTTTCTTAAATACAGTTATATATTACAATTATACATTTTTGTTATTTAAACTATAAATATCGCTAAATTATGGTTTTTTTCTTGAAAGAGACACACCACCCAACTTATGCTCAGTTTTTCGCCGAATTTTGACACACCAAGCTCAAAAGGTTGCCCATCACTGTCCTAACTTCATCCCCAGATCAGCTGACAACAGTACCTACCTTCAGACCCATTGACATAAGGGATATAGATTTGTGGCTCCACCAAGACAAGTAAAGAAACTACATGTTTAAGTTGGACTTCTTGAATGTCCTACAAATGAGAGAGAAAGACTTCCAGTAACCAATAATTGAGTTACCTGTTGGTAAGTTAGGGGATGTCTACCCCAAGTTTGTGAAGACTTCTAGATGAGCAAGTGAAAACAATTCATTCCAGCAGCCATGAAAGTGACTGAAGCAGGCATTGTGGAACACTTAGCGCTTGGTCAGACATGATGGCCCCAAGGCCATCCACTGCATCCTGAGTCATTACCAGTCATTCTGACTTTTTTCTCACCATTGGACTTTGATGACTGGAAGAGGCTGACGACTTTGTGCAACTCTGCCTCATTGAAATCCAACTCATGCATAAGTCAAGGCCCTACCCTAATGACTGTTTTGATCCTCTTTAGACTAACTGAAGTAACCTTTTGTCACTCTCTAAGACCTGGGCTCCATAGAGACTGGTGGAAGAGTGTGTCACAGACATTTGATGGTGCTTTTTTGTACCAATTCTTCCTCAGTATCACTTTAGTATAAATCCTTTTCTAAAAGCTATTTGAAGCTGACTGATTAATTGATATCAGCAATAATCTTGGGGTACAGGGGTGGGGAGGAATGCAGCAGAGAAACATAATGGTGAAGACTTGAGCTCATGGCATCAGAGAATCACTCCTGACTCCTCCGAAGACAGAGAGCCTTGCTCAGGGACCTAAGACTCATCTGTGAAGGAGGAGTTGGGATCAAGATGCTCAGACCTTGGCTTATATTTACATCAAGACTATTTAAGATTCCTCAAAAGGCATAACAGAAATCACACAAGGCATAAAACAGATGTATGCTCACCATACACAACAGAAGCCAAGGGCAGAAAAGAATTCCCTGGGGATCACATTTCTGTTTTGGCATTGTACCGATTGCTCCCCTAATCCAATCCCATCCGTCTTCTCCACTGTCATCCCTATGGGCTCAGTATCTACTTGGCTCCTGCTCTGCCACCTACAAACATGCCCAGGTTTCTCCCATTCTCATATAACCAAGCTTCTACCCAAGCCTGGAGCATTTTTCATGGTACTGTATTTGAGCAGAAGCAGCTAGGTAGCACAGTGTGTAGCACAGATAGAGTGCAGGGGTTGGAGTCAAGAAAACTCGTCTTCATGAGTTCAGATCTGGCCTCAGATACTTAATCACCATGTGAGCTGGGCAAGTCACAGAACCCTGCTTGCCTCAATTCCTCCTCTGTAAAATGAGCTGGAGAAGAAAATGTTAAGTTACTCTGGAGGTGGTTTTTGCCAAGCGTCTATGCCAAGAAAAATCACAAAATGGGGTCGTGAAGAGTTGGACGTGACTGAAATGATTCAACATCAACAAGTTGTACATATATATATATATATATATATATATATATATTTATATATATATAAACTCTGTATACCTGAATGAGAGACTTACCAATGGACACCAGAGCTTCTTCTGGAAGACGCGATACTAAATTTTCTTCAGGAGGTTCACAAATGGAAAGAGAAGTGTCACCTTTAACATGGTCCTGATATCCAGGTTGCCTCCTCAGAGAATGCCAAGAAAGAACTTCTCAGGTAAGAGCTGTTCTACTGAAGAATTCACCTGAGAATTCCTTGGCATAATTTAATTTGTAGAACTTCTCCAATTTCCCTTCAATATTTTGCATGGACAAATTAGTTGAGAATCTGATATTTTTAATAATCTTTGGGGTAACCAGCATTTGATAGGAGGGAGACAGGTTGGTGAGTGGAAGTTAAAGAGCAACCCTTCCCCCATAAATCGAGTAAAGGAAGCAACTCTCTATCATTACCCCTAGACCAGAATTTGAAGGGCAACAGATAAATATCATTTTAATTCTATATGCTCAAAGTTGTTTTTAGTTGTTTTTTTTTTTTTTTTTTCCAGAGGCCTGCTTGCCCCTTCCATTATTCCCTATTCCTTGTCCCTCAGCCAGAGTACTGGTGATATAGCCCTCAGGTATCCACCTTTCCAAAGAAGCAGGCTAGCCTTCAGATCATATTCATCCATGCCACCTATGAGCTTTATCTATAGATTTAAACAACCCACACATTATAGATCACATATGGACAGATAAAATACATGTTACACTTTTGAAAACCTAGATACTTCCATTCTTTCTCCTCTCCTAAATTCATTCCAATGTGAATTCCATTCTCCTTATGCAATTGGAATTACCCTTTCCAAAGTTACCAAAGACTTCTAAATTGCCAAATTGAATGGCTTTTTTTTTATTTCAACCTTATGGACCCCACCCACTATAGCATTTAACAGTGTTGAACATATTTTTTTCCCCTAGATATCCTTTCCTTTCTAGGTTTTCCTGACACTTCTCACTCCGAGTTCTCTTCCTACCTTTCTTGATCACTCCTCAGTTTTCTTTACTGGTTTTTCATTCATTTCATTCCCACTAAACTACTGGAGGCAGCTAGGTGGCACAGTGGGTACGGCACTGGGCCTGAAGTCAGGAAGATCTTTGGGTCAAATCTAGCCTTTAACACTTGCTAGCTGTGTGACCCAGGGCAAGTCATTTAATATGTTTACCTCAGTTTTCTCAAATGTAAAATGAGGGTAATAACATTAATAACAGTTGTGTTGAAAATCAAATGAAATAACATTTGTAAAGTATTTAGTACAGTGTCTGGCACATAGTAGGTGCTATAAACTTATTATCTTCCTCTCCCCTATGATATCTACACTATAAACTCAAAGAGGACAGGGACTATCCCTTGCCTAAATTTTGTACATTCCAGAGTGCTTTCTATAGTTCTCTATGCACAGGAGGTATTTAAAAACTGTTTAGTGAATGAATGAGTAAAGTGATGATACATTATGAAATTGGGAGGATTAAAAAAAAATCCAACTATGATTTCAGTTTTCAGATCTAATGATAGGCCAAAGATTTTTCCCAAATGTTTTAGAACATATAGGTTCTTTTCCTTTTTTCCTGATGACCTTAGGAAATAAACCTAATAATGGTATTGAGTAACATGTAACTTTTGTTTTTAAAGAACTCTTACCTTCCATCTTAGAATCAATACTGTATATTAGTTCCTAGGTAAGGGCTAGGCACAGGGGGTTAAATGATTTGCCCTAGGCCACACAGCAAGGGAGTACCTGAGGCCAAATTTGGACTCAAGACCTCCCCATCTGTAGGCCGGGCTCTCAATCTGCTGAGCCACTTAGCTGCCCCTGATTAGTATGTATTCTTAACTGACTGCAATTGTTTAAGACCCATAGGTCTAATCCAGATTCTTTTGAAAAGGAGGTGGCTTTCTATGTGTTCATTTAATTTTATTTCAGGTCTTGTAAAAAATGGAAATATGAGAGGTATCAGAAATGAATAAATAAACTACATGACCTCATTGCATTTTTAAATGCAAAATCTTGTCTGTGAAATCTTAAAGAAGAAAATTTAATGGGGTCGCCCTAATGAGAGACTCACCTAATCATCCAGAGGCCATTTGAGGACAAAACTAATTTGGCTTAAATAGACCTTGCAGTTTTCTCTAAGCATGTTTTCTCTTCTACTGATTCTCACTGTTTTAAAGGTAATATTGCTTACCCCCTTCTGCAGTGTTTTGTGCCTACTGCTTTTTGAGGGCACATTGGCGTCGACAGAACAAAATGCCACCTTTTAAAAGCTCTCCTTCCATTAGCTGTTTCTCATATCCAGGCCAAAATTCCTTGAAAGCTGTAACAGAGATGATCTTCTGTGAAGGCTTTCTGAATGTTATCAAGTAAAGCATAAAAAAGGGAAATAAACTCTTGTCAAATGTGTTTGCTACCACTATGGAGGTAAAGGAAGACAGATTCCCTCTAGAGGCTGAGGTTCTTCAGATACCTGTGATGTGGTGCTGATTGTAAACTTCTGAAGGAGTAATAAAATCACTTTAAGATCATCCAACTTTACTATGCATAGAAAAAACAAGTCAGCTCATAAAGTATTAGTCGTTAGTACGTATTTCTCGGATAGCAACTGAGGATGGATCTCGTATTGAAGGGAGAAGAGCAGGCTGAATTATTTTGGAAACTACGTAGTGTTTTGAATGATTCTAAGTTTCTCCCTGGAAGATAGGTTATTAACATCAGTGTTTTTATGGGAATGTTCCAGGACTCAAAGTCGTGAAATACCATCATGTCTGAAGAATTAAAGCTCTGGGTCAGCCTCAGGGCATTGGAATGCTTCCTGGTGAGTTATAGATAAGTGGCAACATATTGCCAATGAAGAATGGCACAGAATCAAAGATATTATCAAAGAGAAATAATCCTGGAAAAGAAGATGGAAAAAGGATACAAGAAGACTGACTGATAACTGTTTTGGAAGATCCCTCTACCTATGGTGCCCCTTGCTATAATTAGTCTCAGAACTTGCATTTTAAGGAAGCCTTTCAGAATCTGCTGCCTTCTTTGTGATGGCATCTTGCTTCCCCTTCCACCCTTTCCAAGACCCATCCCTTTCCTCCTCAGTCCCCCCTACTCCTTGAAGGCAAGGCCTTTTTTTCCCCCCTTATTTTTATACTCCCATTACTTATCATAGCACCTTGCACATAATAAGCACTCAATAAATGTTTTTTGAAAGTCCCAAGGGNTGACACACAGCCGCATACAGGGAAGTATGGGGGCCGCTTGCTGAGGATGAAACATTTGCTATAGTGTAGTGTAGACACTCTGTGCACTATAGATGACAATTCTACCTATATTAATTTACCTATTTTGGTTTCTTAAATACAGTTATATATTACAATTATACATTTTTGTTATTTAAACTATAAATATCGCTAAATTATGGTTTTTTTCTTGAAAGTGACACACCACCCAACTTATGCTCAGTTTTTCGCCGAATTTTGACACACCAAGCTCAAAAGGTTGCCCATCACTGTCCTAACTTCATCCCCAGATCAGCTGACAACAGTACCTACCTTCAGACCCATTGACATAAGGGATATAGATTTGTGGCTCCACCAAGACAAGTAAAGAAACTACATGTTTAAGTTGGACTTCTTGAATGTCCTACAAATGAGAGAGAAAGACTTCCAGTAACCAATAATTGAGTTACCTGTTGGTAAGTTAGGGGATGTCTACCCCAAGTTTGTGAAGACTTCTAGATGAGCAAGTGAAAACAATTCATTCCAGCAGCCATGAAAGTGACTGAAGCAGGCATTGTGGAACACTTAGCGCTTGGTCAGACATGATGGCCCCAAGGCCATCCACTGCATCCTGAGTCATTACCAGTCATTCTGACTTTTTTCTCACCATTGGACTTTGATGACTGGAAGAGGCTGACGACTTTGTGCAACTCTGCCTCATTGAAATCCAACTCATGCATAAGTCAAGGCCCTACCCTAATGACTGTTTTGATCCTCTTTAGACTAACTGAAGTAACCTTTTGTCACTCTCTAAGACCTGGGCTCCATAGAGACTGGTGGAAGAGTGTGTCACAGACATTTGATGGTGCTTTTTTGTACCAATTCTTCCTCAGTATCACTTTAGTATAAATCCTTTTCTAAAAGCTATTTGAAGCTGACTGATTAATTGATATCAGCAATAATCTTGGGGTACAGGGGTGGGGAGGAATGCAGCAGAGAAACATAATGGTGAAGACTTGAGCTCATGGCATCAGAGAATCACTCCTGACTCCTCCGAAGACAGAGAGCCTTGCTCAGGGACCTAAGACTCATCTGTGAAGGAGGAGTTGGGATCAAGATGCTCAGAGCTTGGCTTATATTTACATCAAGACTATTTAAGATTCCTCAAAAGGCATAACAGAAATCACACAAGGCATAAAACAGATGTATGCTCACCATACACAACAGAAGCCAAGGGCAGAAAAGAATTCCCTGGGGATCACATTTCTGTTTTGGCATTGTACCGATTGCTCCCCTAATCCAATCCCATCCGTCTTCTCCACTGTCATCCCTATGGGCTCAGTATCTACTTGGCTCCTGCTCTGCCACCTACAAACATGCCCAGGTTTCTCCCATTCTCATATAACCAAGCTTCTACCCAAGCCTGGAGCATTTTTCATGGTACTGTATTTGAGCAGAAGCAGCTAGGTAGCACAGTGTGTAGCACAGATAGAGTGCAGGGGTTGGAGTCAAGAAAACTCGTCTTCATGAGTTCAGATCTGGCCTCAGATACTTAATCACCATGTGAGCTGGGCAAGTCACAGAACCCTGCTTGCCTCAATTCCTCCTCTGTAAAATGAGCTGGAGAAGAAAATGTTAAGTTACTCTGGAGGTGGTTTTTGCCAAGCGTCTATGCCAAGAAAAATCACAAAATGGGGTCGTGAAGAGTTGGACGTGACTGAAATGATTCAACATCAACAAGTTGTACATATATATATATATATATATATATATATATATATATATATATATAAACTCTGTATACCTGAATGAGAGACTTACCAATGGACACCAGAGCTTCTTCTGGAAGACGCGATACTAAATTTTCTTCAGGAGGTTCACAAATGGAAAGAGAAGTGTCACCTTTAACATGGTCCTGATATCCAGGTTGCCTCCTCAGAGAATGCCAAGAAAGAACTTCTCAGGTAAGAGCTGTTCTACTGAAGAATTCACCTGAGAATTCCTTGGCATAATTTAATTTGTAGAACTTCTCCAATTTCCCTTCAATATTTTGCATGGACAAATTAGTTGAGAATCTGATATTTTTAATAATCTTTGGGGTAACCAGCATTTGATAGGAGGGAGACAGGTTGGTGAGTGGAAGTTAAAGAGCAACCCTTCCCCCATAAATCGAGTAAAGGAAGCAACTCTCTATCATTACCCCTAGACCAGAATTTGAAGGGCAACAGATAAATATCATTTTAATTCTATATGCTCAAAGTTGTTTTTAGTTGTTTTTTTTTTTTTCCAGAGGCCTGCTTGCCCCTTCCATTATTCCCTATTCCTTGTCCCTCAGCCAGAGTACTGGTGATATAGCCCTCAGGTATCCACCTTTCCAAAGAAGCAGGCTAGCCTTCAGATCATATTCATACATGCCACCTATGAGCTTTATCTATAGATTTAAACAACCCACACATTATAGATCACATATGGACAGATAAAATACATGTTACACTTTTGAAAACCTAGATACTTCCATTCTTTCTCCTCTCCTAAATTCATTCCAATGTGAATTCCATTCTCCTTATGCAATTGGAATTACCCTTTCCAAAGTTACCAAAGACTTCTAAATTGCCAAATTGAATGGCTTTTTTTTTATTTCAACCTTATGGACCCCACCCACTATAGCATTTAACAGTGTTGAACATATTTTTTTCCCCTAGATATCCTTTCCTTTCTAGGTTTTCCTGACACTTCTCACTCCGAGTTCTCTTCCTACCTTTCTTGATCACTCCTCAGTTTTCTTTACTGGTTTTTCATTCATTTCATTCCCACTAAACTACTGGAGGCAGCTAGGTGGCACAGTGGGTACGGCACTGGGCCTGAAGTCAGGAAGATCTTTGGGTCAAATCTAGCCTTTAACACTTGCTAGCTGTGTGACCCAGGGCAAGTCATTTAATATGTTTACCTCAGTTTTCTCAAATGTAAAATGAGGGTAATAACATTAATAACAGTTGTGTTGAAAATCAAATGAAATAACATTTGTAAAGTATTTAGTACAGTGTCTGGCACATAGTAGGTGCTATAAACTTATTATCTTCCTCTCCCCTATGATATCTACACTATAAACTCAAAGAGGACAGGGACTATCCCTTGCCTAAATTTTGCACATTCCAGAGTGCTTTCTATAGTTCTCTATGCACAGGAGGTATTTAAAAACTGTTTAGTGAATGAATGAGTAAAGTGATGATACATTATGAAATTGGGAGGATTAAAAAAAAATCCAACTATGATTTCAGTTTTCAGATCTAATGATAGGCCAAAGATTTTTCCCAAATGTTTTAGAACATATAGGTTCTTTTCCTTTTTTCCTGATGACCTTAGGAAATAAACCTAATAATGGTATTGAGTAACATGTAACTTTTGTTTTTAAAGAACTCTTACCTTCCATCTTAGAATCAATACTGTATATTAGTTCCTAGGTAAGGGCTAGGCACAGGGGGTTAAATGATTTGCCCTAGGCCACACAGCAAGGGAGTACCTGAGGCCAAATTTGGACTCAAGACCTCCCCATCTGTAGGCCGGGCTCTCAATCTGCTGAGCCACTTAGCTGCCCCTGATTAGTATGTATTCTTAACTGACTGCAATTGTTTAAGACCCATAGGTCTAATCCAGATTCTTTTGAAAAGGAGGTGGCTTTCTATGTGTTCATTTAATTTTATTTCAGGTCTTGTAAAAAATGGAAATATGAGAGGTATCAGAAATGAATAAATAAACTACATGACCTCATTGCATTTTTAAATGCAAAATCTTGTCTGTGAAATCTTAAAGAAGAAAATTTAATGGGGTCGCCCTAATGAGAGACTCACCTAATCATCCAGAGGCCATTTGAGGACAAAACTAATTTGGCTTAAATAGACCTTGCAGTTTTCTCTAAGCATGTTTTCTCTTCTACTGATTCTCACTGTTTTAAAGGTAATATTGCTTACCCCCTTCTGCAGTGTTTTGTGCCTACTGCTTTTTGAGGGCACATTGGCGTCGACAGAACAAAATGCCACCTTTTAAAAGCTCTCCTTCCATTAGCTGTTTCTCATATCCAGGCCAAAATTCCTCGAAAGCTGTAACAGAGATGATCTTCTGTGAAGGCTTTCTGAATGTTATCAAGTAAAGCATAAAAAAGGGAAATAAACTCTTGTCAAATGTGTTTGCTACCACTATGGAGGTAAAGGAAGACAGATTCCCTCTAGAGGCTGAGGTTCTTCAGATACCTGTGATGTGGTGCTGATTGTAAACTTCTGAAGGAGTAATAAAATCACTTTAAGATCATCCAACTTTACTATGCATAGAAAAAACAAGTCAGCTCATAAAGTATTAGTCGTTAGTACGTATTTCTCGGATAGCAACTGAGGATGGATCTCGTATTGAAGGGAGAAGAGCAGGCTGAATTATTTTGGAAACTACGTAGTGTTTTGAATGATTCTAAGTTTCTCCCTGGAAGATAGGTTATTAACATCAGTGTTTTTATGGGAATGTTCCAGGACTCAAAGTCGTGAAATACCATCATGTCTGAAGAATTAAAGCTCTGGGTCAGCCTCAGGGCATTGGAATGCTTCCTGGTGAGTTATAGATAAGTGGCAACATATTGCCAATGAAGAATGGCACAGAATCAAAGATATTATCAAAGAGAAATAATCCTGGAAAAGAAGATGGAAAAAGGATACAAGAAGACTGACTGATAACTGTTTTGGAAGATCCCTCTACCTATGGTGCCCCTTGCTATAATTAGTCTCAGAACTTGCATTTTAAGGAAGCCTTTCAGAATCTGCTGCCTTCTTTGTGATGGCATCTTGCTTCCCCTTCCACCCTTTCCAAGACCCATCCCTTTCCTCCTCAGTCCCCCCTACTCCTTGAAGGCAAGGCCTTTTTTTCCCCCCTTATTTTTATACTCCCATTACTTATCATAGCACCTTGCACATAATAAGCACTCAATAAATGTTTTTTGAAAGTCCCAAGGGCTTTATTGTCTTATTGGCATTTGCCCTCATTCAATACATGTCAGCTAAAAGGATGGCCTATAAAGTGCAGAGGCACATTTTTCTCTACTAAGTGGATGGCAGCGATCTAGGAGATGCTTCCAAAAAAGTGACTTTGAGTTCCCACTCAAAATTGTTTCAGAGCTGCCCAGAGTCACATATACTTTTCTTCCTGTTGTCTTCATGTTTCTGTGGCAGGGGGGAGAACCACTGAGGTCTAGATGATGATGCCCTGAAAGTCCTGAGACATCAGAGTTGGGGGAAAGGCTGACATTCTACAATTCATAAGCTACTGCCTCATAGACTGCTTTTCTAGTAGCCTTTGGAATCTAACTGATAAATTTGGTCAGATTATTGACAGTTTATTGGAGAGGGAAAAACTGCACATGTGCATATGATTGACTAATATTTTCTCAAAAAAAAAATTCTGCCTCTAAAACACTCTCCCTCGCCTCCTGTCTTCCTGGCTTCCTTCCAGTCCTGGCTGCAATCTCATCTTTTGACAAGGAGCTTTTCCCAATCCTTTTTTTTTAAAAACCCTTACCTACTTTCTTAGAATGATACTAAGTATTAGTGAGGACTAGACAATTGGAGTTAAGTGACTTGCCCAGCCATAGAGCTATTCTCCTTAATTCTAGTACCTTCCCACTGTTGATTATCTCCAATATAGCCCGTCTATAGCTTGCTGGTACCTAATTGTTTACAGGCTGGCTTTTTCATTCGTTAGACTTAGAGCACTTCAAGGGCAGAAACTGGGTTTTGCCTTTCTTTTATCCTCAGTGCTTGGCACCATGCCTGGCACAGAGTAAGTACTTCATAAATGCTTGCTGAATTGGTCATTTCTAATATAAAGTACCATATGGAGGAAAACAATCAATACTCTGGATTTTAACCAAATCTGTCAAGAGACAATTTATTAGTTTGCAGGCATTTCTTCTTGGAGAGAAGTTCAGACCCATCTTAGCAAAATCCTCTCTCTCCCCCAAGGAACTTCCAATTTACATTTTATAGTAATAGTGAAACAAAAGATGAAATTTCACAGTGACCTAAAAAGAAGGTACATAGTTTAAGCTTAGAGTTTTTGTTTTACCAAAAAGAACAATTAGTAATGTCAATGCTGGGGCACCTTTAGAGAAAATATCTTGCCTCAGAGATTCCTCATTTGATCCGGTCAAAGGTAAAAAGCTCCTTTAACTAAATTAGACAAAAAGGTATTCCTACTGCTAGTTTGGTCACCATCAACAAAGAAAAACTTTTAACAGCTTTTTGTTTCTAGGGTTTACTATCCTTTGTGCTGATTAAGTTTTTTATTCAAGAAAGTCTTTGATTCAAGTGAGACTTCAGACTAGAACACTGTTATAATACCACGCCTCAATATTTTTATAACCCTATCATTCATTCTCCCCAAATGTCTGAAATAGTTCTTCAATTTGAAATTCTCCATTTGTGTCTGCAATGACTTTGCCAAGCAAAAGAATACATGAGCAGGCCCAAATCCACTCAAATACATAACCCTATCAATGAAGGGCTTTCTCTACCATCCCATCCCACCATTCTTATACATAATCCCTTTTCCCTTCATTCCCACAGAGCTTAAAGATAAATGAGGTCCAAAGCTCCCAGGAGGGATGGTGAAGTAGTCAAGGGAAGATTATCTGTAGTTAGGAGATGGGCACTATTCATGACTTTGCCTCTAATTAGCTACATGACCTTGGACTAGTCATGTGATTTCTTTGGAAGCTGAATTTCTCATCTATAATAAATGACTTAGAAAGAAACTTCCAGGGCTAATGGTCTATTGTTCTAAGATCCTCTAAGTCATCTTAAAAATACAATTAGTTTTATAAGCAGCTAGATGATGCAATAGATAGAACACTGGGCTTAGAGTCAGGAAGACCCACGTTCAAATCCAGATTCAGACACTAGCTGTGTGACCCTGGGCAAGTTGCATAACCTTGCTTGCCTCAGTTTCCTCATCTGTAAAATGACTCAAAGAAGGAAATGGCAAACCATTCTAGTATTTCTACCAAGAAAACCCTAACTGGGGTCATGAAGAGTCAGACATAGCTGGAAAATGATTGAACAAATCAAGTTATTATGATGGAGGTAGACATTTTACCTTCAACTGCCAGTTGCCTGACTACTTGTAAATTTGCCTGGAATCATAAATATACAATGTGGAATCCATAGTTCTGGGTTTTTGTGTACTACACTGAATCCTGGGAGATTGAGGTTCTCCTAGATAATCTCCTTAATTGATGCTGCTAACCAGGTAATCTAAGAATCCAGGAATATCAGAATATAAGTCTTGCCTAGATTTTTGCAAAAGTATCCTCTGTTTGATATTTAAAGCCCTTCAGAACCTCTCCCTTTTCAATCTTCTCACACCTTACCAGACTGTAGTCTTCAATTCTGTGACACTGGTGTCCTGGCTGTTCCACCAAGAAGACACAGCACTGGGCATTTTCTCTATCTGTCCCCCCATGCCTGGAATGTTCTTCCTCTTCATCATAGGCTTCCCTGGCTTCCTTCAAGTTCCAGCTAAAATCTCACCTTTTACAGGAAACTTTTACCAATCTCTCTTAATTCTAGTGTCTTCTCTCTCAATTATTGCTTATTTATCCTATTTATAGCTTATTTGAACATGAGTATTTTTTGCTCATTATCTCCCTCATTTGTTTTGAGCAGGGACTATTTTTTACCTCTTTTTGCATCCCCAAAGTTTAGCACAGTACCTGGCACATAATAATGCTTAATAAATCCTTATTAAATGACTGATCATTACAAAAAGCCTTTAAAAAACTTCAGCTTCCATGCAAACATTCAGGCTAACAATACACTGAATATATGAAAGACTTTATTTAATCCAACAAAAAATGCAACACAATGACTCACATCTTACTCCCTGAACAGTTACAATGACTTTTCTAATTTTTCTTCCATCTTTCATGGTCTTTACCTCCTCAGGGACTTCCCTAAATTTGAGAACTCCTGAAAGAGGAAAACAATGGAGTCATTAAGAAATTGACCCTTTTTCCCCCAAGCAAATCCTTCTTCCCCAAAGAAGTATGCAGTTTTCCAGATTTATGGAACTATCTTGAGGCCCTCCCCACAGTTCCATAGGTATTCAGGCTTGTTAAAAAGTCAAGCAATAACCCTGGCCACTTGGTACCCCAACAGCTCTCTATACTTAATCATATGTAGGGCCCCCAACAAAGGGAAAGAATCCCTAGAGAATTGATCATAGGCATAGATTTACAGTTGGAAGGGATTTAGAATTTATCAAATCCAATCCTTTCCTTTTACAGATGGCCCAGAGAATTCAGGTGACTTGCCTAGGGTCACAAAGCTACTAAGTATCTGAGAGAGAACTCCAGCCCAAGTGTTTTTCATTCCAAGTGTAGTGTAGATTATGCTGTGTCTCAATCCTCTTCCCCTAGATGTGCAGAATCCAAACAATTTAACGACGTCAACAAAAGTAGAGCTCCCCAGGTTTGCTTCTCTTCTTGCAAGATGTCTTTGGCCACTCTTCAGCTCTTGTTCTTTTTTGGTTCCAAATTCTTCTCCTTGATCCAAGAACTCAACATTGACCTGCACAGGGTCCAGAAAGCTCGGCTCTGAGATTCCTTCATTGGTTTTGAAACGCCTTCCCCAGCCATATAGTTCCTTCCTCTCCTAGAACCATGAGAGTCCCTAGAGGAGCTTTGTAGGTGTGGAGGCTTATTCTGAAGGAAACTTGGGTATGAGTGTCTGGAGGCAGCTTCTCTCCTGTCTCAGCTCTCCTCCCCTCTCCCTGTCTTGGCCCTTCCTTTTAAAAGTCAATTCTGAGGTCATGTGTGACCAAGCATGATTACGGAATCATTCTTAAATATATTGTTAATGGTAATGATTACACTTTGCACAGGGAGACATCTTCAGTGGTTAGAGCTAAGTCCTCATCCGTTGGTGGCAGAGAGGACCCAGGTGTACACTTCCTACACAAGGATTGGGTTTGAGATGAGAAGATAAAGTGATAACTGAAGCTGAGTTTTTATGGGCATAAAGTATCTTAGAGAATAAGGTTAGTCCAGACATCTATAGGATGCAGACATTTTAACCACAACAGGTGATAGGAAACTTCTAGAGGTTCTAGCATCCCAACAACCCCCAAATTATTAATACTTAGAGTATTTAATTAAATACCTGCCACAAACATGAACACAAAGCAATTTGCAATGGGCTGTATGATTTCAGAAAGTATCATCACCAGCCATTCTCAGTCCTTCAAAACTCAATTTAGCAGCTGACTGGAACATTAATGTCGTATTTCCCCCCATTCCAAGAGTGCATCAAATTAATTAATTAACTGATTGTTAGGATGTAAGCTCCTTGAGGGACGGGGCTATCTTTCTTTTTTGTTTATGTCTGAATCCCCAGCACTTAGCATGGTGGCTGGCTGGGATTTTGTCTGCTTGCATAGTTCATTCACCAAGCTCAAATGGAAGGGAAGCTCTCAGGTGCGCATGAGTGGTGCTCTTTCATCCGCAGTGCCCTGAGGAATATACAACAAAAAAAGAAAGAGTAGTCAGGTTCAAGAGGTCCAAACTTTTTCCTAAAGGGCTGAAAAGGAAAACTTGGGAGGATCTGATTAAGGGGGTTTGAAATAAAGTCCTGGCTCAGAAATTCAGTCATAAGATTCCTGTATAAATAGGGTATGGCTAAAAAAATAACACCAATTGGCCTAGGGCTTCTTATGTGCTTTGCAAAAATTAGATTGCTACCTTACACTGTTGGGCTGAGATGGAAAAAAATATGACTCAACTTGGCAGGTTAGCTTTCTAGGAAACTTGTTTCATATAGGACTGCTTTGTTCAGGCATCTCTGATTTTTTTCCTGATTGTTCCTCTCCAGCAATCCTGTGTATAACTTTATATATGGTCTCCCGCATTATAACCTAAGAGCTGGGGCTGTTTTTGACTTTCTTTACATCACCAACTCTTCACTAAGACTTGGCACACAATAAACTATTAGTAGATGCTTGTTGACTAATGAACTAATGCTAATTTTCAATGACTTAAAACATTTTCAGTCTTACATAATCAAAACTGTCCATTCCAATTCTTATAATCATATGTACCACTTGTTTTGGTCAGAATTCTACATAATTTTAGAGATAATGCCATTACCTTTTTATATGTAGGTAATGTAATTAGTTGGAGTTTATTGTGACATATAACTTAAGATGCTGGTTCAAACATAATTTCTTCCATATTTCTTTGTAGTTTTCCCAGAAGTTTTTGTCAAAACTTCTCAAATGTCAATCCCAACTTTAAATTGGTCTCCTTTATAGCTAATCTGATCAAAACAATGATCTAAGACAGTTCCAAAGGACCCATGAAGAAAAATGCTGTCCACTTCTAGAGAGAATGCTGACCAGATTGAAACATCCTTTTTTTTGACTTTAAAAAAAATACACTAGGCTCCTTACTCTCTACTTCTATCATCAGTGATATAAATAAGGAACTTTTCTGTTCAGTATTAGGACTTTCAGTCTAAATTTCATGCTGTTTATAATTAATCCCTCAGTTGAGATTATCCAACAGAATGGTCAAAGGAGCATAGTGACCACTCACCTCTTCTGCTGACCCTTGTCCTTTGCATGCCATCCAGGTAAAGATCAAACCCAAGAACACTCCCAAGGCCATGATGATGTAGGGGATGTTGGTGATGACCATAGTGGTGTTTATTACAGACTTGAGTTTTGTTGCAGAATCTTTATCAATTAAAACACTCTGAAAAGACAAGGAACGATGCCCCCATTGGTTAGAGTTCCTCTCACTTAGGGAGATAGCTAAAGGTTGGACTTCTATTCTTCTTTTGATTAGCAATAGCATCCTTCCTCCAGTCTGCTTACCAAAATACAGTATGTTGTCCCTTGAGGCAGTACTGTCAAACTCAGATAGAAACAAGGGCCACGAAACCATACATGAGTACTCAGGTGGGCCACATATTGACTTAGAAAACCACATGCTTAGAAAACCTTATGCTCCATTGTATTTTTACTTATTTTGTTAAATGTTTCCTAATTACATTTTAAGCTAGTTGGGGCCACACTCGATGCCCCCTTTCCTTGCTATAAACATCTTAAAAGATAGACTTTTACATGTACATGCTAACTCTACAGAAATGAGCTCCTGGAGGACGGGGTTGCTTTCATTTTTGTCTTCGTATCCCTACTTTGAGGCTTTCGCCACTAAACTTATGACTGCTGCCCATAGCAAGGAGAGTCAACCTATGATTGGGACATAATCAAAGGAAAAACCTAGTCTTTCTTCTTCAGAATTGGGGGGGGGGACCAACAGAACCGAGAAGCTAAGATAACAACGTGGATTTGCAAAGGATTCTGTCAATATTCCTTTAAATAACAGGTGTCTCAATTACATTCAAATTGTAAGTTTTCTTTAGAACAATTTGATTTGCACTTAAATCATCCTGGATGGATGAATGTGAATAGAGACGTATTCCCAAAGGAGAGAAACTCGTCTTGTAGGGAATATTTGGAGACACAATGAATGAATGATTATTCCCACTTTTTGGCTAAGGCATGATTTAGATTAGATACCTAGTGATGCAGTGAAAATACTTGCCTTGATAATATGGGGAGTGGGGAATAGGGACGGCATGGAATAAGGGGACCAGATTTCCTGATTACCGAATAGAAAAACATTTCTCAATGTTGCTGTGAAGAAAGAGGTGAAAGTTTTTTAGTATAATGGCAATATCACTGATGCTGGAGTCAAAGGCCATGGGTTCAAATCCTGCCTTTGACATTTATGACCAGTATGATGTTAATCACTCAAACCTTCTTAATTTTCCTTATTTATAAAATGAGGGGGTTGAACTACATTGCTACTGAGGTACCTTTCTAGGATCCTATAACCTCTGGTGATACATAACCTGGAATAAATAAACACATGTATATAGATATATTAATATATAAACATATGTATAGTTATATGTAACTAATATGTGTATGTGTATACATGTATGTATGTGTTTACACATGTATATATAATAATTCATTTTAACAACTGCTGATCACAACTTTGTTTCATTTTTAGATTTTTTTTTTTGCATTGGCAACTTCTTCCAGAACACTCCCTTTCAGTTATGACCCTAAAAGAGAAACTTCTTTCTGCTCTCTCTCCCAATTCTTGATTACTATCTGCCCCACGTTCTGATTTTTAGGCACTTAGGAAGTGGATTCATGTGACACATTGTATCAGAAATGGTCCACATGAGGACAAATATGTGTGGGTTTTTATTTGTTTGGTTGTAGGTTTGTTTTTTGATCCACCCAGCTCGTCTTCCAACTCTCTTTAAATTGTGGTTGTTCAGTCATTTCTGTTGTGTCTTGACTCTGAGATCCCATTTGGGGTTTTCTTGGCAAAGATACTAGAATGGTTTGCTATTTCCATCTCCAGCTCATTTTAAAGATGAAGAAAATGAGGCAAATAGGGTTAAATGACTTGACTAGGATCATAGGGTTAATGTCTGAGGCCAGATTTGAACTTAGGAAAATGAGTCTTCCTGAGTCCAGGCCAGACATTCTATGCCACCTAACTGCCTCCCTTTAAATTATAAAAATGTTAAAAAATTGGACATCATCATAAAAATATTTTTCCAATTGAAGAATCCAATCTTCTCAAACATCCATGCCTATGACATTCTCCTCAGACTTACCTCATTTAGATACATGACTGGGAAAACCAAGCTCTTGATATTTCCAGTTTCGCTGCAAAAAAAAAAAAAAAAAAAAAAAAAAAAGGATAAGAATATTTTGCGATATTTCTTTACACCATAAAAACACATTGCCATAATGACACATTAAATTGAAGTGACACATTTGTAACATGAAAACAGCTGTAAGACTAAGGAGGAAATCCTTCCTTAGTCTTACTGCTAAATTCCCCATTGTATAAATGATACAAATAGAAATTCTAATTATCTTTTAAATCTAGATTCTTCAGTTAAATCCATTAATTCGTCCATTCATCAAAAATGTACTAGGTGCCTTTTCTGTGTGTTAGTTTTCATAGTTATGAGGTATGTTTCTGAAATAATGGGGCTTGTTTTTAAAGGAACACACCAGAATTTATGGGTCCAAAATAAATGTTCCCTTCACAGCAATCACTCCAGCTTAAGGCCAGCCACTCACAAGTAGAATGTAGTCAACCCTCAAAACATGTTTGGAACTCTTACTTAAGAATATCGCTTTGCATATTCCCAGCATGATAAACCTTCATCATTTAAAAATGAATAATTCATCTTTCTCTATTCTGTTTTATGGAAATAATAGTTTTTTTCAGAAGCCTCAAAGTATTACTACAGTATATCCATTTTATAGATAAGGAATTAAGGGAGCAAATCACATAGGTAGTACATGAAGCCATGCCTTCTATCTCCAACTTTAGTGTTCTTTACACTTACCAATTTACCAAATAATCTCTGCTACTTAGGAGGATAAAATGGGGGGAGGGGAGTGGAACATGATAGGGACCAGCCCAAAGTTATCAGAAGCTGAATTTAATGAGTAATTAGATGAATGAGATCTCATTCAACTTTTAAAGTACCTACTACGGGCAGTATACTGGGCCAAGCCCTGGATCAAATTCAGTGTTACTATTTTTGTGAATTAAGTAAACTGACTCTGAAGTTAATCCTCCTGCCCTTCCGAAAAAGAATTCTATGTGATCAGCATCATCAGAAATGTGTCTGCCTTCCCAATAAAAAAATACATTTAAATTAATATAGTTCACGGAATCACAGGATTTCAGAGTGAGAAGGGGCCTCAGTGTTTATGCAGTCCAAACTGAATCTGTAAATAATTCCCCTTTAAAATATCTCCAACCAGGAAGTTGCTTACACTCTCTGAGAAGGACTCCATGGTGGGAGTTACAGGCAGTAACTGATTCCCTGGGAGACCTCAGAGCTAGTGGAGTTGCACCCTGACTCCCCGGGATCCTGGAGTGTGGTGAAGGCTGGAAGCAGAGGACATCAATCCTGCACAGCAGCACTGAGTAGGGAGTGATCCGCGGTCTGGTGGACAGCTTGCAGGCTCCTCTCCCTAATGGGCTGTTTGGACCATCAGTTCTGGAGGAGTTGGCTTCTGGCATCCAGAAAGCATCTCTGGACTCTACTGGGGGATTCCTACTCCAGTCCTGTTATTCTCTGGGCCCTGCCTGGCTTAGGTCTTAGTTTAGTGTAGACAAGTCCTTCCCCTGCCCCTGTGGTTTGCCCTTAGCTTGTAAGAGTAGAATCCCAATTCCCATCCTTTATTATTGTTTCCCACATTAAACTGTTATAAACTTTTACCTGTTGCCTGCTGGTTCCAGAGGCCCTGGCCTAGTGGGCTGAGAGACTGTTGGACCTGACTGCCATTCCTGTTGACATTTAGCTCCTTGGCTATCCTGGTCTCCCTATCCTGTTTGGTCCTGTCCATCTGACATTCCTGTCTCTCTCACCCCAGTGTGAACCCACAAATAATAATAGTTAACATCCCTCCAGGATTACACAGGGGAGGTGACTTCTAGATGAGGTAAGCAGGAAAGGCTTTGTTTCTATAACTGCTGAGATATGCTGTGTACTTCTCTAGCCTTCAGAACCACAGCACATTCTTAGTTATAGGATTTTCAAGACAAAAGGCTTCAAGGGGAAAGTGGGATTTGAGCAAAACCTTAGATAGAGAATAGACTTTTTAAAAGTTTATTTATTTATTTAGAATGTTTTTCCAAGGTTACATGAATCATGTTTAAAGAATAGATTTTTGACAGAAGGAAACAGGAAGGAAGTTATCCCAGGGAAAAGAAATAGCAGGTAGATAGGTAAGGACAAGAAATGTTTCAAAGACAGTTTGATCAGATAGCAAGTTCCATGCAGAGCTATGGGAGACAAGACTTGAGAAGTAGAGATGGTTCAGAGGGGAGGTAGGAAGGGACCAAGCTGTGGAAGGCAGTGAATTTCAGGCTAGAAGGATAGATTTCCCCTGGATGCAAGAAAGAGCTACTTTTGAAAAGGAGAGTGATGATGAAAGCAATGTCCTAAAAAGATTTATCCATGGGTGGCATGTAGGTTGGCTTGGAAAGGGAAGAATATAAAGAGAATGGGGAGTGGTTAAGAGTTAGGGAGAAAAAATAAATAAAATAAAAATAAGAATAAGAATAAGAATAAGAATAAGAATAAAAAAAGAGTTAGGGAGGCTGCCAGGTATGAACTGAGTAGGCCTGAACCAAGATAGTAGCATTAGGAGTGGAAAAAAATAGATGAGAAACACATCAAGGGACATGCATTCTATATTGTAACAGCTTCTATGAAAAGGCCAATTATATACCCATCCCTATAGGGGTGAGCAGGGGACACTTCCTCTGTCACTAAAGAGTACCTACTTGTCAATGGATTTAAATTATTCTTTGCTATTATTACAGAAAAAGGAGAAGGACTTACTCAAATCCATCTATATGGCGGACATAAATATTGACTTGTAACCTCTTGGATCCTCTTAGGATAATCCCAGTCAGCTGAAAATTAAAAAAAAAAAAGTAGAGCAAAAGAGAAAAATATATTAAAAAGGATATGCACTATGCGTAGAAAGAACATCTACAAAATCGTCAAAATTATAAAGAACAATATAGACCTCAAATAAAGAATATCTCACCTGTTCTTTGAGGAGAGGAATGGGTATCAGTGGGTATAGAACATTGTGTATAATATTGGTTTTCTTTAATGGATTAGTGGGTTTTACTGAATTTTTTTCTTTTTTTTGAAAAATTCTTCATTATAAGGAAAAGGGGAGGGATACAAGCAGAAATCTAGATGTTATTTTAAAATAGATTTTTTAAAAATCTTTTGCTTTTCAATCACTTAGATATCAATAAGAAAATTTTTTTAGGAAAACATAAACATGACTTCTTGGCCTGAATCTTATTTCACTCTGGTATTGACTAATACTGAGGCCTCTCTACAAGGCTTGGTGAGCAACACAGTGGTAGAAACTGAAATAATGAGAAAATAAACTATGAAGTGGCTCACAGACCTTTAGCAACAATTTTGACCAAACTCCCATCATTTTATAAATGGGGAAACCAAGGCCGAGAGGTCAAGGTAGCTGCCTTCTAAATATTCTTGAGAGAGAGACAGAAATAGAGACAGAGACAGAAATAAATAGCAATAGATATATAGCCACATATAGCCATAACAGCATAATAAAGATGAACAAAACACTGAGTAATGTAGAAAGTATAAAGAAGTAAAAATTTGGCTTTGGCCTTCAACAAAAGCAAAGCTATCTCATGCAAAGAGAATCCAAGACTGGACCCAACTAACTAATGGATACAGAAGGAGGGAATAAAACAGGAATCCCTCTCCATGATTCAGATGAATGAGACCCTTCTGGAGCCAGAAGAACTTCTCAAAATGCTGTCCCTCCATCACATGGGCCCCAAGGGAAGGATCAACAACTCAGATTGTGCTGAGAGGAAAGGGAAAGAATGTGCACCTAGAAATACTGAAAGGTTCTCATGTGGGAACACCCACACATGAATAAAACCAAAGAGAGAAAATATTTTAGGCAAAACAGTAAAAAATTAAAATTAACCAATTCGTCAAGAAGTAATTAAGTTTTTATTTTTGCTAACACTGTGATGAATGCTAGGAATACAAAGAAAAAGCCAAAACAGTTCCTGCCTTCAAGAAATTCACAGTCTTGGAATGGCTGAACAAATTGTGGAATCTGCTGGTGATGGAATACTATTGTGCTCAAAGGAATAATAAACTGGAGGAATTCCATGTGAACTGGAAAGACCTCCAGGAAGTGATGCAGAGTGAAAGGAGCAGAATCAGAAGAACTTTGTACACGGAGACTGATATACTGTGATAAAATAGAATGTAATGGACTTCTGTACTAGCAGCAATGCAATGATCCAAGACAATTCTGAGGGATTTACGGAAAAGAAAGCTACCCACATTCAGAGGAAGAACTATAGGAGGGGAAACACAGAAGAAAAACAACTGCTTGAACACTTGGGTTGATGAGGACATGATTGGGGATGTAGACCCAAAAGGACCACACCAATGTAACTATCAATAATATATAAATAAGTCTTGACTGACCACACATGTTAAAACCAGTGGAAATGTGAGTTAGCTGGGGGGGAGGGGGTTGAAGGGGTGAAGGGTAAAGTAAAAACATGAATTATGTAACCATGGAAAATTTTTCAAAAAATAAAAAATTAATCAAAAAAATAAAAAAAAAGAAATTCACATTCTTGGGGAGACAATACATACATATGTGTGTATATATATATATGTATAATATACATTTATCTGTACTAAAAACATAAATATAGAGGAAATAGAAGGAAGCCTTAGAAGAGAAGGGACTAGAAGCTGTGGGAACTTGGAAAGACCTCTTTTAAGAGGAATTCTTTGAGTTGAAGAAGCCTTAAGCAAGGCAAAAATTCTAAGTCAGAGGTAAGGGAGAGCATTCCAAGTAGGAGGAACCATACTTGTGTGTTTAAGGGTTGCAAAGATAAGAAAGGGGTAGTTTTGAAGAGTTTTGAATAGCAAAGAGAAGTGTTAAATTTGGTTCTAGTGGTAGTAGGGAGTCATGAGGCATTATGGAATAAAGGGGTAGTGTGGGGTTGACATGAACAGATCTATGTTTTTAAAAAAATCACTTTGGTAGCTTAGCTACCAAAAGAGAAAGTATGTAAGAGATGTAGAGAAAAACATTTTTAACAGTTGGTAATTGATTGAATATGTATGATGAGTGAAAGAGGTATAAAGAATGATACCAAGGATCGAGTCACTTAAAGTGACTAGAAGACAATGCTCTTGACAAAAACAGGGAATTTTGAAAGAAGGAACAGTTTTGGGGAAAAGATAACTACTTCTGTTTTGAAGATGTTGAGTTTGAGCTGCCTGAGAGGGAATCCAATTCAAAATATCTAATAGACACTTGACGATATGGGACTGGGGATCAAGAGAAAGACATGGAATCTTCTCTGTATGGATGATAGTTAGACCATGAGAGCTGAGGATAGACGTGATAGAAGAAGATACTGAAGCAGGCTAGACAGACGGGAGGAGAACCTAGAGACTGTGAACAATGACTCCCAAGAGGTGCCTTCATGTATTTGGAGTAACACAATAAGAAATTAAAGTTATATAAACTATAGTAATTGTTTCTAGCCCAGTAGAAATATGCAGTGCCAATTTGAATGATTTGACCACTCAAAAGGATTCATTATTCACATTAATAGGGACCTAACTATTTCCAGGAGGTGAAGGGGGTCAAATGCTCAAGGCCATCCTATTGAGCAATTAAGAGATAATGAGGGGATGGAGGTGGAGCCAGGTAGCACAGTAGATAGAGCACCAGGCCTGAAGTTGGGAGGACCTGGTTCAAATATGGCCTCAGACGCTACTACCTACTCCTACCATCCCAAGCCTTCATCTTGGTTCTCAAGCCATAGTCCTTTGTCACCAAGATTCTTGTCCACCTCTGCCACTTTGGGACTTTCTACAACCCCCCACCCCAACCCAAAAAGGCTAGTAGCACCCATTATTATGGCCAGTAGGTGCCTACTTCTTTCTCTCCAAACTTGGCATGAAAATTTTTCCAACCTGTGTTTCCCCTACAAGGCAAGAATGTCATCCCTCTAATAGAGTAAAGGTCTTCGGTTATACTTCCAAGCCCTCGTAGAGCTTTTTAATTGAGGGTTAATGAACTTGGTTTTCCAAAATATTTTGATAACTATTTCAGTATAATTGGTTTCCTTTGTGATCCTATGTGTTTTATATGCATTTAAAAATAAGAATAATTCTAAGGAGGTGTCCAGTCTGCTAAAGGGATTCATGACCCAAAAAGGTTAAGGATGGAGAGAAGTATTGGTGTTCATGAAATGTTCCCCATGAAATGGTCCTTAGCACTTCATTGCTGGAAGAGAAAGAACTCCAGCTTTTTAACATGGACAGAAAAGGGCTGTGAAGGAAAAGCAATTTATTTTTTAAGAGGGCTCAATGTAATAATGCAACTGAACCACAGAAATGGTGTGAAGAGGAAAACGACACTGAGGAGATTGTACTCACAGGATTGAGGTCCAAAAATGTTTCATGGTCTTCCTTATTTGGGTTCATGCCTTTTATTGCTGAAATAAACTTCTCATCTGCTTGGTAGAAGTGTGGAGAAGACAGAAAAATGGGAGCACCTGTATTTTAAGAGAGTAGGGAAAATTTCATTTGAAGTTTTAGATACTCTCTATGATCTGCTTTGTCTGAGTTGTCTTCCCAGTTAGAATGTAAACTCCCTGAGAGCAGGGACTGGTTTTACTTTTTCTTTGTGTCCCAGCACTTAGCTCAGTGCCTAGGACATAATGAATTTAGTAAATCCTTGCTGATTGACTGATTGATGAAGCCAAGAATAAAAGTGCTCCTACCATACTCTGGGCTTGGTGGAATCCTTCCAGCAAGAGACTACTTGGCTTTTGTATCCCTAGCACCTGGCACATAGCAGAGATTTCATAGATTTTTGTTGAACTGAACTGGCTAACATCCCATTTGTTTAAGGAATGCTAGTTTGGCACATAGATATAGATTACTATAAGTAGTTGTTGGTGTCATGTTTTTAGTTGTGTCAGACACTCTGTGACCTCATTTGAGGTTTTCTTGGTAGTGATATGGGAGTGGTTTGCCATTTCCTTCTTCATCTCATTTTATACATGTAGAAACTAAGGCAAACAGGGTTAAGCAAGTCGCCCAAGGTCACCCTGCTAGTAAGTGTCTAAGGCCAGATATGAACTCCAGAAGATGAGTCTTTCCAAATCTAGTCCCTGCGATGTGCCACCTAGCAGCTTCTACCACAAGTACAGCAGGTGAATAAAGAAATTCCTAACTAAAATCCTGTCTAGACTTATGTCTAGGGTCAAATGTGCCTGGGTTCTAGTCCAGGGAAAGTAAGGATCATTCAAAATCACCTAGCAAGTATCAATTTCTATGCCTCTTATAACTTTTTCTAGGCCACATGAGCCAGAGACATTCCTGATCCTGAAATCATCCCTAAAAAGGATTTTAAAATCATTTGAATGATGGAGTAAATGGCTAATTTGCCATCTTGGTTTGTAGAAAAAGGTCAAGGAGTAATCAATATTTCCCAAGACTATTAAATTTAAGGCATGATAATATGGAATGACATCCCTACAGCGTATTTCTCAAACTATGTTCCTTAAAATCCAAACATTTCATAATGGGGATCCTGGAGAAACATCAATTCTAGCCAGGATCGGTTACTATTTCCTTCATGGTGATGAAGTCAAACCCCAGTGTTTTATAGCCAAGTGGAAACACTGACCCTTAAAAAATGTTTAAGAGGCAGCAGAAACTCACAGTAAGTTTCACACTGGATGGATCATAAGAGCATCAGATTCTATCTACAAGCTTGTTCAGTGGTTTTGAGAAAACAGTTTCATTTCCCTGGTTCTTGTTTTCCTTATATTTTAATGCTAGGAATGCAAAGAAAAAGCCAAATCAGTTCCTGCCTTCAAGAAAGTCACATTCTTGGGAAGACAATACATGCATATGTGTGTATATATACATTTATCTGTACTAAAAACATAAATATAGAGGAAATAGAAGGAAGCCTTAGAAGAGAATTTTTTAATTTCCTTGTTTTCCTTATATTATTCTACCTAACAAATTTATGGGCAATATTAGCTCCACATTTAGAAAACAAAACAAAACCACAAACCACCAACCCCCACATGTGAAAGATGAATAGAATATTTCAGATTATTTCAGTTCAGTGTCCATATTCTCTCTGTCTCTTCTGTGACTCCCCCCCCCATTTCTCCCTGTCTCTTCTTGTCCCTAAATCTGTCTTCTTGTCTGTTTCTTCTTCCTTCCCTCTTCCCTCTCTTTCTCTCAATATTCATCCTCTTCCTCCTTCCCTCCCTCTCTCTGTTTCTCTTTCTGTCTCTCTCTCTTTGTCTCTTTAGCTCTATCTCAGTTATGGTAACTTGTCTCTTTTCTTTTTTAAATCTTTATTACAGTCAAGTAAGGGAAGGGGAATGGATGGTCATTAATTAGAGATGGGAAAATGGAACAGAAGTAACACAAAACAAGAAAATAATTTTTAAAAGACAAACATAGTTTATATATCTATCACTTTAAAACTTACAATGGACTTTACATATATTATCTCATTTAATCCTCTCAGCAATCTTGATGTTAACCTTATTTTAAAGATGAGAAAACTAAGGCTCAAGGAGTTTAAGTAATCTGCAGTATGATTTGAATCCAGGTTTTAATAATATCCTAGAACAGAAGTGCCAAGTGCCAAACTCACTGCCAACAAGCAGCCCAAAAAACTGAGTACAACCTGAAGTAGATTAAAATAGAATTTGGAGATATTTAACAAAATTAAAAATATATAACACAATGTAGATAATGCCAAATTGTGGTTTTCTAAGCCAATATGCAGCCTGCAAGAATATATATCCATTTCTATTTGAGTTTGATAGCACTGTCCTAAAGGATCTCAAGTTAGAAAAGTAGAAATGTTGCTGTTTAAAGATCTTCACCAAGCATGGAGTCAGGAAGACTCATCTTTCTGAGTTCAAATCTGGCCTCAGACACTTAACCAGCTGTGAGAACCTGGGCAAGCCATTTAATCCTCTTTGCCTCAATTTCTTCATCTGTAAAATGAGCTGGAGAAGGAAATGGCAAACCACTCCAGTATCTCTGACAAGAACATCCCAATGGGGTCACAAAAAAATTGGATACAACTTAAAAATGAATGAACAACACTTGATAATACTGCATGCTTGAACATTTGCATTTAGACCATCTCCTGCACCTTCTGCGCTCCAGACACCCATGATCTGGACCCCCCTTTGAGCTTACCATTCTTACAGACACTGACATTCAGGACACCCGAACCCAAACAGTTTCCTGATGGATTACAGAAGCAGCTGTTATCAGAATTGTTGCCAAACATTTCAGGTGGCACAGTAAAGCGAAGAGAAGGGATTCCTTCCACATTTCCCATGTCACTGAATTTTAGATACACTGACCTGCAAAGAAACAGAGAGAGTGGATGAGACTGGGCAACTAGTGCCACGGCTGTAGGTTTCAAGGCAACGCACCCAGATTAGAACATGGGCAGTGGTCACTCAGCTGCGGCCAAACTGCAGTGTTAGCATCTTGGATGCCTCGGGCCACTGCAGAGTTCCCTTTATCCTTCATCCTAGGCCAGATTTTCCCAGAGAGGCTTATTTACTTTGCCACCTTCTCCCAGAGCCAGGCAGTTCAGCAATCAAAGGAAGTGACCTAAGGAATAGGGATGGCCTTCTGCTTTGGAGGTGTCTCTCCCATTAGAAGGTGAGTTCCTCGAGAGCAGAGAGTGCCACCCGAAGTCTGTGTGAGGAAAATTACCTCCACCTCATTTAATGTCCCTATAGGTCCCGGGGCACCACGGAGCCTCCGAGGACAACCCCACTACAGAGGGAGGAGCTGGGGGAGAGGGGGGTATGTTAGTCCTGGGCCAGGAAGCACTAGCGTTTTCTATTTCCATATTGGACCCGACTAGAGGCCCACTCTGCTGGCAGCTAAATGGAGATGCTAAGATCAGAGTAATCGTTCTTTAAGAATGATCTATTTCCTCTCTCATCTCTCATCCTCTCCTTTCTATTAATAAAATATTTTAAAATCTCCAGCTAGACTTCTAAATTTTATATTAATAGAGCATAAAAAGTCCCACTCAGGAGACAGTGAGATGGTTCAGTGGATTAAGAAAGAAGTCTAGAGATAAGAGGTCCTGGTTCAGAGCTGGCCTCAGACACTTCCTAGCTTTGTGACCCTGGGCAAGTCACTTAACTCCCATTGAGAGAGAATGAGGGCTCTTACCACTCTTCTGCCTTGGGACCAATCCCAATGGTATTGATTCTAAAGTGGAAATTAAGGGTTTTAAAAGAAAAAAAAGTTCCACCCACATGAAATCTGGACCTGTCCAACTAGGCGATTGTCTGAAGATCACTGAAGTCACCCTAACCTGCCTCGCTGACCAGATATATTTCCATATTATGTTAAAAGATGGCATCTTCTAAAGATGCCGAGTGCCACTGTATCCTTGTTTCATATCTTTGCTTCATTAGAGCAAAATAAACTTACTTTTGTTAATGGTTCAATGATTTATGAGTGTCTCATTTTGTCCCAAAATCAAACTCGAATTAACCAGGAGTTGGCTGGCATTAAGCCAGCTCCTCAAATGGGGGAATAGATAGAAATTCAAAAACCCTCCTTTTCCCTTTTTTCTGATCCCTACTTAACAATTTATAGGTTAATTGTAATAGCTTTCAACCTCTTCTTTACATTTAGCTAGATGGGCACATAGAGAGATCTCCAAGGACGAAATCTGCTTTGCAGAAAGTGAGGAGCATCTAGTTCATCTACTCCATAAAACTCATCAGTATCACTGAGAAAGATCAGGCACAAAGCGATGGTTCACCTAGCATCCAATTTACTCATGTCAATCGGTAGTGCTCAAAAAAAGCCATCATCAAAGTTCTGGTGAGGCTGACCTCCAGGAATAGTTTTATTATTCTCACCTGCAAAAATCAGAGGCAAAGATATAAAGGGTTTCCTCTTTGGATATCAATGGATGAAAGGAATTCCCATCAGTTCCATTAATCATGTTGCATTTCTCTGCTGCCCACCAGTTGAGTGACCTGGAATTAAAATAAGAACAGGAAAAGATGAGAGTCAAAGGGTCCGCTAAGCTAACAAGAATTTCCCATAATTTAATTATAGAGCCCAATTACATCTAAGACATAAAAATGGCCTTTTGGCCAGGCTATAAAAGTAGGGAGAGCTCTGAACCTCTAATGCCAAAATCCTACAGGAAGAGTCTTGAGTTACCCAAAACAATATGGATAATGGCAATAGTCCTCTTTGCTTTCCTTCATATAGTTTAAGCCTAGAAGGTAGAAACACAGATCTCTTTAAGGCAGAAATAAAATATCCAACATGATATAAACATGATTGTTTTGACAAATAGTAAAGCATAACTCATTAAGAACAAATGTTACAAGAGCCTGTTAACCCTTCTGATTATAGTCACTCCCAGAATAATAATAATAGCTAGCATTTATTCAGCACTTAAATGTAAGCAAAGTGCTTTACAAGCATTATCTCACTTGACCCTCACAACTCTGGGAGATTGATGTTGTTGTTATTCTCATGGTATAGATAAGCAACCTGAGGCAGAGGTCAAGTGACTTGCCCAGGGTCACACAGCTATTAAGTGTATAAAGCCGTTTTCAAACTCATTAATCTTTTTTAATCTAGTCCCGGTGCTTTATCTGCTGTGCTGTTATTGTTGTCTGGTCATTGCAGTTATGTCCAATTTTTCATGACCCACTTTGGAATTTTCTTGGCAAAAATACTGGAGTGGTTTGCCATTTCCTTCTCCAACTCATTTTAAAGCAGAGGAAACTGAAGCAAGCAGGGTTAAGTGACTTGCCCCAGAGTCACAAAGCTTTAAACTGGCTGGGGCCAGATTTGAACTCAGGAAAATGAGTCTTCCTGACTCCAGGTCTGGTATTCTCTCCACTATGCAGCCTAACTGCCCTTTCTATATGCTGTCTTGCTACAAACAAGTTTCATTTCCAAAATGATATAGTATCAAAAAATATATCAATCTACTACCACCATGAAATCAATATAAATGAAAATTCCCCTTAAATAGTAGAAGCTAGAACTCAGTGGATGACTACTGAGTAATGGGGACTAGACTTTTAAAGGCTTCTTTACTCATGTTAGATCATAATATATCTAAAAAGCCTTTTAAAAATTCCATGTCGGGGCAGCTGGGTTGCTCAGTAGAGTGAGAGTCAGGCCTACAGACAGGAGGTCCTAGGTTCAAATCCGGCCTCAGCCACTTCCCAGCTGTGTGACCCTGAGCAAGTCACTTGACCCCCATTGCCCACCCTTACCAATCTTCCACCTATGAGACAATACACCGAAGTACAAGGGTTAAAAAAAAAAATTCCATGTCATTTGTACATACAGTAAAACACCTCACTTCAGAAACCACATATTTTGCAGCAGTTTTTGATTTCAAAAAAATGTTCAATGCTTAACAAACTTAGTTCGTATTTAAATTATTGAAAATTATGGGCAATATATCCAAAGGTACATGTAGGTTAGCTAATTTACCTTTTCCCTTTCCACTCCACAATCTTTGTAAAGTTAAGATAATTGTCTTCTCCGGTTAGAAAAAGATAGTCCCCATCATCAGTGCCATTCTTCTAGAAATAAAAAAGGTAAAAATGTAAGGTCACTCAAAAGTTGTTCTCATCATGAAAGTCTTTGCTTTTATCCATAACCATAGAAGAAACTGTCAGACTCTGAATATAAGTCGAAGCATACCATTTTTCACTTTTTTCCTTCGTGAGTTTAATTCTTGTATAAAAGATATGTGCCTTCACAATTTGGGGAATGTGGAAATACGTTTGCATGACAGCACTGGTATAACCTATATCAGATTATCTGCCATCAGGGGAAGGGGAAGGGGAGGGAGAGGGAGAGGGGAAAAGAATTTGGAATACAAAATGTTAGAAAACAATTGTTGAAAAATTGTTTCTATGTGTAATTGTAAAAATTAAAGGAATGGAGCTATTTTTTTTTAAAAAGAAAGTTTTTGTTTTTCAGGACCTAATTTTCATACCACAGTGGAAAAGAATAAAAAGGAGTTTTGAATGCTGAGTTTAAAGAGGAAGAACAGAAGGAAACACACTTATTAAGCACTTATTATGCATCAGAGTGCTTTGCAAATATTATTTCATTTGAACCTCATGATGAGCCTAGGAGGGGCTGTTTTTATCTGTCAAACAGATTAAGTGACTTACCAAGGATCACATAGATCCTAAGAGTCTGAGACTAGATTTGTACTCAGGTCTTACTGACTCCAGATCCAGTGCTCTATCCACTGTGTTCCCTAGATGCTTCAAGGAAAGGACTAAATGTTGCTCCTTTCCACCAAACAGTTATATATGAGCATATTTTCAATGTGAATTCTAGAAGCCCCAAGTTTGCCCATTTCCCTTGGGAACGTGCCTTTAAGGGAAGTCCTAAATTGGCTTTGTCTTAGACTGAACAAGGGATCTCCAAGCATCCATTAAATGTCCTGAATAGGAGTGATAGAAATGCTCAAATCCTCTTTTTGTCTTTTTGTCTTAGAAATTTCCCTCATTTTTTTCAGAGATCTTTTCCCAAGAAGACCAATACCTGGCAGGAACCATCTTTTTTGTACCCATTGTAAGTTAGGCCACTCCCTGACACCCTAGTCTATATACTATATACCTATATGATACCTATAGCCTCTTTCCCAAGGTTGTCAGTGTATGTTTGCAGTATTTAATTCCCCAAAAGGCATATAAGTCCCCAAGTTCTATAGTTCTTTGGAGAATCAGCTAGCTTGTGATCCTCTCCAAGACACTGGGCTTTGTGTGGTGGCTGAATATTAAGGACCAATATCTTTCCTGATTAAAGATTTGGTTTTTCTGATTACTTTAGTGGTTCTGTGCATTTCCAAGTTGACAATATAATCTTATAAAATAATGGATCTAGTTATCTATTGTCCTCAGTGGATCATCATTTAATATTGGTTTGGCTTGATACTTGGTGAGTCCAAGTAGCTTAAAGTCCTTCTTCAGACACATCCTGGCCAGATCACTTAATCTCTTGCTTCTCAAGGTAATTCTCATGATGAAAGATTTTAGAGAAGATACCTATCTAAACTGGTAGATGAAGTTCACTCAATAGAGAGTTCTCAAACCCAAAGAAACCACAGGTCCAATCCCAATCCCTTAGATATCTCTAAAGGTTTTAATTTATTTTATTTTGAAGTTAAATTTATTTTCATTTAAAGATGCCACTAGTTTACTCATTTTTGCCTGAAAGAATTGCACAGAACCATATAGCTTTTGGACTGGATTCCACAAAGTCCCATAAGATAACATGGCTGAGGGTCTATTTGAAGGAAGTTATCAGAAGCACAGATGCAGCTATTCTCCTAAGGCAAAATTCCATTGCTTGAGTATTACTAATGGATTTACTTTCTCATTTCTGTCCACATCATCCTTATCCCTCCAGTGTCCCTATTCCACTGAGGCCTACCCTTATATTGTGCTTTTTAGAATCCCTAATCCTTTGGTAATAAATTACCCACTAAGTTAGACTCATACCCTAACTGTCCTCCAAAATTAATTCATACATATTTTATGTTTATAAACATATGTATGTGTTATTGCTCCCAATAGAATATAAGATCCTTGTGAAATGGCCCAACCATTCTGGAAGCAATTATTGAATTACTTATGTCAAGAAATTACTAAAATGTCCATACCCTCTGACCCCAAAATCCTGCTGCTAAGCACATATCCTAAGATCAGTGATAAAAAAAAAAAAGAACTCATATACTCCAAAATAATAAGAAATTGTCCATTGACTGAAGAATAACTTAACAAGCTGTGGTGCCCAAAGGTAATGGAATATTATTGAATTGTAAGAAATGAAGAATGGGAAAGGCTTGTATGAACCACTGCTAAGGGGAGTGAGAAGAACTAGGAGAATGATATACATAATGACAACAATAATGGAAAAGGAAAATGGAAAGAATGACAGCAAAAGAAAATCATCAAGACTAAATAATTAAGATTAAATTTAGCTCCAAAAAAGTGATGTGGAGAAGGTCTTCTACATTCTTTGCAGAGGTGGGGAACTACAAATGTGGAATACTGTGTATATAAGGTCATAAGTTTCTAATGTGTCATTAATTTTGCTAAGTATTTTCCCTCAAATAATAAATAAATTAGGTGAACATAGAATAGTATATCTGTCAGATCTATGGGAAAGGAAGGAATTTAAAACCAAGAAAGATAGATAACATTACAAAACATAAAATAAATTATTTTGATTATATTATAATCAGTTCTATATTTTTCTTCTGTGTTTCTACTCCCACAGTTCTTTCTCTGGATGTGGATAGTGCTCTTTCTCATAAGTCCCTCAGTACTGCCCTGGATCATTGCATTGCTGCTAGTAGAGAAGTCTGTCACATTTGATTGTGCCACAGTGTATCAGTCTCTGTGTACCATGTTCTCCTGGTTCTGCTCCTTTCACTCTACATCAGTTCCTGGAGGTCTTTCCAGTTCACCTGGAATTCCTTCAGTTCATCATTCCTTTCAGCACAAAAGTATTCCATCACTATCCGATAGCACAATTTGTTCAGCCATTCCTCAATCAATGGATACTCCCTCATTTTCTAATTTTTTGCCATCACAAATAGTACGGCTATAAATATTTTTGTATAAACATTTTTCTTTATTATCTCTTTGAGGTATAAACCCAGCAGTGATATGGCTGAATCAAAGGGCAGGCAGTCTTTTAAAGCCCTTTGGGCATAATTCCAAATTACCTTCCAGAATGTTTGGACCGATTCACAACTCCACCAGCAGTGTATTAGTGTCCCAATGTTGCCACATCTCCTCCAACATTTATTATTTTCCTTTGTTGCCATATTGACCACTCTGCTAGGTATGAAGTGGTACCTCAGAGTTGCTTATTTTGATTTGCATTTCTCTAATCAGGAGGGATTTAGAATACTTTTTTTCTAATTAAGAGAAGGCTCCCTTGGAGGAGAGAGAAGTAGGATATATGGGGAAAAAGGTAGGTGATGTAAAAACAGAAGACCTCAATGAAAAAATATTTTTAAACAAAAATGGACGCAATAAAAAATGTGAACTTCTCAAGGGCGGGAACTGTCGTTTTTTTGGTGCTGTTTGTCTTTATATCTCTAGCACCCTCAATAGTTCTTGGGACCTAATCAATCCTCATTGAAGGAAAGGGTCTATCCTGTATTATTTGATCCAAGATTTTATTTTCTTCATTACATTGTTTAAAATTTAAAAAAATTCTGCTAGCAACATAAAATTCCCACCAGATCCCATTGAGATAAGTGGAGTATCATTCTCCCTAACTCATAAATAATGAGACTGGGGCTCTGAGAGGATGAGTTAGAATCAGATAAAAGTAAAGGCAAAAAACAAAATCTTTAGACTCAAAACTTAACTTATTTCCACCTTTTGTCCTGCCTCTTGAATCCTATGTGTAAATTAAATCTATTTGAAAGGTTACTTGGACTTTCTCAAAGGTAGGTACACTATTCTCCATCCCCCTTCCACTGTCATTATTTATCATGGATGTGCTAGAGCCAGCTCAAATGGGTTTGCTAGAATCTATTGTGAAATTTTCAGTGTGTGCATTTACACCTTGGGAATTAGCAAACCCTACAAATCCAGGGTTAAATTATGGTTTTGTTGATTACTAGGTTAAAAATTAATATCCAAATACCCCAAGTATTATAATTTAATAAGATTTATTAATAATAACTAAAGTAAAAAGCTAGAATAAAAGGGGAGCTAACTCAGGGGGAAAGAGGAGGACCAGGCGGGGTTACCCACAACTATAAACAATATGTAAACATGCAACATGGGGATGAAGGAGAAAAAGGAATTTTGGGAAATACTAAAGGAATTCTGGGGAACGTAGTCCTGGGGTACAACATTTTCTAATTATACATTACCTACACTTAAGACAATGATGAAGAAAAAGCAGATTAAACTTGAAAGTGTCTTGTGCATAGATTCTTCCCCAGTGTTAAGACATCCCTTAAGAAGTTATGACTCTTGAATAGAAAAACCCTTTACTAGGTTATTCTAGGACGATAAAACTTCAGTCTGGCCTGCAGAATGGGTTAAACTGTTTTTGTTACTAAAACTGAATTCCTTAAAAGAAAAATTCACTTACCCCATAGAACAAGCCAAAGTATGGTGAGATATCTGATTTGAAAATACTGATGAGTGAGAAGAGCTCATCTTTGTAGCCCCACAGGAGTTCATGAGCACTGTGGATCACAAATAGTTTCTGCTGATATGTCTTAAGGAGTCCTTCCAGGATCTCTTTCAGCACATTGTTCGTGGTCCATTCCATAGCAGTCTGACAGGCAAAAACAAATTCAGATGGCAGACAACAACCAAAGCACCAACCACATCCATGCCACCTCTGATTTATTTAGCCTTAGTTGAACTTTCATAAAAATTCACTACTTAGGGTGTAGGGGGCTTGGAAATCCGTCATAAAGCTGAGCTCTTTTCTTAAAAGGCAAAGAAGGAACCACTGATAAGTTCTCTCTGAAGAATGGCCATGTGGGAGAACCATCACAGAGAGGCTCCAAGTCAGCCCTCTCCAGAAAGACCCTATTGAAAAGAATCATTAGACCTTTGACTTATAGCTTCAACTCTCAAAGGCCAGTATTAAATAGGACTATATGCAGATGTACATTCTATTCAGCATTTACATTTTCTAAAGGAAGAAAAAAAGTAAAAACCTGTAACTTTTGGATAACTAACCCTACTGTGAATATTTTAAGCTCAAATTTGCCTTTCTCCTAATGTAAATATTATAATAATATAATTATATAGTAATGGTTATTATAATTAATATACCATGCATAATTATTGCTTTCAAAATTTTAATTATGTGTATATAACTACATTATTGTACATATGTACATTTATGTGTACATATATACCCATTATATACATGTAATCATTCATGAAATATAATAATAATATATTGCCCTTTAAGGTTTGCAATGTATTTTATATATATGTGTGTGTGTGTTTATACATGTATATACATATACATGTATGTATAATCTCATTTGATTCTCCTGTTTTATAAATGAAGAAATTTAGGTTGAGAAAGTGAGAAAAACTCACACAGCTAGTAATTATGTGAGGTGGGATTTGAACTCAGGTCTTCCTGACTCCTAATAACACCCACTGTACCACTGAACTGTCTCAATAACCTACTTACTATGGCAGGAATATTTAAAGTCCTTATCAAGTCAACTTCAGGATCTCCAACAGATAGGTCCCGCTGAAAGACGTAGCTCTTGGGGTTAACTGCAGATATTTTTGTCCCATTGTCCCAAAAGTGAATATTCTCTCTGGGTCGGTACTCCCTAAAGCATAGAAAAAAAAATTGGTTTTTAAGTTTTGTTAATAATAGATGCCACTTTTAAAAGCAAAAGTTCTCCTTTCATTGGTATGAAAGCTGGTTTTTCTTGACTTAGTAGAAAATGGCAGGGATTGGATGTCCTATGAGAAATGAAAAGCTACAGATGAAAGCAAAATGACAAAAGAAAATCAGATAGTGCTCAGTTCCAAAGGATTCCAATTTTTATCATTTTCTTTCCTCCTTACCCCCAGACCCATGACACTCAGTGCTTTATAGAAAATAAACAAGTGTCAGTAAACCAAGGAAATTAAAGAGAACATCAGCTTGCTTAAGGAGAAGGAGGGGAATAAGCGCTTCTATCATGTCTACTATGTGCAACACACTGTGCTCAGCACTTTGTACAAATATTGCATGATTGATCCTTACAACGACCCTTTGACACGTAGGTGCTCCTACTAGCTTCATTTTACTGACTAAAGTATGACTGATTCATAAGTATGTTCTGTATAACTTCATATGTATAATGAATATTATATTTCTTGCCCTCTCAATGGGTGGGAGAAGGGATGGAAGGAAGAAAAGTATTTGGAATTGTGACTAAAATAATATTTTTTTGGTACTTTTTTTTTAAAATTTTAAACCCTTAACTTCTATGTATTGACTTATAGGTGGAAGATTGGTAAGGGTAGGCAATGGGGGTCAAGTGACTTGCCCAGGGTCACACAGCTGGGAAGTGTCTGAGGCCGGATTTGAACCTATGACCTCCTATCTCTGGGCCTGACTCTCAATCCACTGAGCTACCTAGCTGCCCACTAAAATAATATTTTTTAAATATAGTTGACAGGCATTAACTGATCTGCCCAAGGTCACAAAGCTAATAAATGTCAGAGAATGAATCTGAACACAGGTCTCCCTGACTCTGGGTCCAATTCTTATCACTGTACCACCTAGCTTGCCTCAAGGCTGCTGGGTAAAATCTGATGTACATAGCAAACATATACCAGAGTTTGCAGCAGCCAATTGGCCTTTCCCTTTTTTTTTTTCAAACATTTATTAATAATCATTTTTAACATGGTTACATGATTCATGCTCCTCCTTTCCCCTTCAACCCCCCCTCCTGCACCCCCCCCCCATGGCCGATGCGCATTTCCACTAGTTTTGTCATGTGTCCTTGATCAAGACCAATTTCCAAATTGTTTGTAGTTGCATTGGTGTGGTAGTTTCGAGTCTATACCCTCAATCATGTCCACCCCGACCCATGCGTTCAAGCAGTTGTTTTTCTTATATGTTTCCTCTCCTGCAGTCCTTCCTCTGAATGTAGGTAGCATCTTTACCATAAATCCCTCAGAGCTGTCCTGGGTCATTGCATTGTTGCTAGTACAGAAGCCCATTACATTTGATTTTACCACAGTATATCAGTCTCTGTGTACAATGTTCTTCTGGCTCTGCTCCTTTCGCTCTGCATCACTTCCTGGAGGTCTCTCCAGTTCACATGGAATTCCTCCAGTTTATTATTCCTTTTAGCACAATAGTATTCCATCACCCGCATATACCACAGTTTGTTCAGCCATTCCCCAATTGAAGGACATCCCCTCATTTTCCAGTTTGTTGCCACCACAAAAAGCGCAGCTATAAATATTTTCATGCAAGTCTGTTTATCTATTATCTCTTTGGGGTACAAACCCAGCAATGGTATGGCTGGATCAAAGGGCAGGCATTCTTTTATAGCCCTTTGAACATAGCTCCAAATTGCCAGCCAGAATGGCTGGATCAGTTCACAGCTCCACCAGCAATGCATTAATGTCCCAGTTTTGCCACATCCCCTCCAGCATTCATTACTCTCCCCTTCTTTCATTTTAGCCAATCTGCTAGGTGTGAGGTGATACCTCAGAGTTGTTTTGATTTGCATTTCTCTAATTATTAGAGATTTGGAACACTTTCTCATGTGCTTATTGATACTTTTGATTTCTTTACCTGAAAATTGCCTATTCATGTCTCTTGCCCATTTATCAATTGGGGAATGGCTTGATTTTTTATACAATTGCTTTAACTCCTTGTATATTTGAGTAATTAGACCCCTGTCAGAGTTTTTCGTTATAAAGATTTTTTCCCAATTTGTTGTTTCCCTTCTGATTTTGACTA
>NC_058135.1:19794711-19807350 GCF_016433145.1 Gracilinanus agilis | reverse complement strand
GAGAGGAGAGGAGAGGAGAGGAGAGGAGAGGAGAGGAGAGGAGAGGAGAGGAGAGGAGAGGAGAGGAGGGGAGGGGAGGGGAGGGGAGAGAAGAGGAAAAACATTTTAAAAGGCTCACCTATAGGTGTATGGTCCCACTTCTTCCACACGAGGGTCCTCACCTTGGAGGATTTCATCTGGATTGGTGACATTGAAGAAATAGAACTGCATATAGACTGGTGGAGGAGGGTTTTCCCAGGAGTCAAAGGCCTCTGTACCATTCTTTAACACAATGTTCTGGGGAAGGGAAGAAAAATGGAGTTTTACAGTGTTTGCAGACTAGGTTGGCTAAAAGTAGCAGGAAAAAAAAAGCCTTCCCCATGGCGACCACCTGACTTTAACATTTTATATGTGTCTGATATGTGAATGTTTTATATACACACTTGTTGGATAAAACACTTATTTTGTTAAAATAGTGAACTCAGTAACCAGCAACAAAACATTCAGGTCAATAAGATCAGGAGGACCTGGGTTCAAATTTGGCCTCAGACATCTCTAGCTGTGTGACCCTGGACAAGCCACTTAACCCTAATTGCCAAGCCCATACCAATCAATGGTATCAATTCTAAGTCAGAAGGTAAAGATTTTTTAAAATTTTAAATAAACAAATGAGAATTAAAAAAAAAACACCTACACTTAAAATCATAAACACTTCTTATTTTTAGGTTTTAAAAAAAAAAACCAACTCTTACCTTTCACCCAAGGTCACATAACTAAGGAAATGTCCAAAGTTGGATTTGAACCCAGGACCTCCTATCCCCAGGCCTGACTCTCTATCCACTGAGCCACCTAGCTGTCCCCTTGTGGTTTGGTTTTTATGTGCATATTAATTGTGACAAGATAGCAATAAAAACACCTACTTGTTTCTATATCCTTCTCTACTACTTTTCTGTATTATTTTCCACATTTTATTGCTGTGAGTGTTACTGCCACAGTTATGATCAGTGTAAAACTCTTTTGCTCAAATTCTATAAATCTCTGCTCTTCTTCACCTTATAATTGTCTTTGCATCTTCATAGTTACCATTTCTATGATGCAGCATTACTACACTGCATCCATACAACACAATGTGTTCCATTCCCCCAGTGGCTGAACACTGACACCAATCATTTCCAGATTTTTGCTATTATAATGACTGCTAAAAATATTTGCGTCAGATAATAAGGTTTTTTTCCTGTAAACTTTATAGAGCATTTTACATCTTGGCTAATCCCTGGAATAAATCTGTGAGACAGGTACTATGGGAATTATTTCCATTTTACTGATGAGAAAATTGAGACCAGATAGGTTATAGACGGTCCTAGTTTGAAAATTACCAATCAAAACATAAGAAAAGTTTTGTATGAATACCATATTTTTCCCCAAAAAAGACTGAGGTTGAATTCTTTTAAATCAAAAACAGTGATGTGAAAGGTCATGGGAAACAGTTCCAGCTCTCCACATAAACTCCAGCCAAAATCTGAAAGCTCAACAATAAAGAAAAATAAGCATAACTCCTCCAGAATCAGGCTAAAAGACAGCCCAAAACTGCTAGAGGCTGGGAGAGAGATTCCGTTACTCACAGGGATGTCATGTTAATTCCTTTTTTTCTGAAATTTGGCTATTTACATTCACTATTTCCTGTTTTGGTTATCTGCATACTTCATATTTTTGTAAATATTTATTCATTTCACTTATCAGTTTTGTTTAGCATGGAATTAGGTAAAATTGTTCCTAATAAATTCCTTTTAAGAAAAAAAACAGAACTTAAAAAGGGACTAATTTAATGCAAAAGAATTGCTGAGTTAAAGAACAAATTGTAGAAACAATTGATAATTTCATCTAAGAAAATATGTTGATGAGATTTCCATAGCACTTTATCAATTTTATATCATTTTACATATTGTTATATACATACCATACTATTATATATACCATTTTATATCATTTGATTCTCCCAACCACCTTGCAAGGTAGTTTTATTATCATTATTCTCATTTTACAGATAAGAAAACTGAGTCTGAGAGGTATTAAGGGGCTGGCCTGGGGTCACATAGCTCCTGTTTGAGGCAGGATTTGAACTCATTCCTTTCTGAGTCATTGTTCATTCATATCATCTGTGTCTTTGTGACCCAATTTGGTGTTTTCTTGGCAAAGATAATGGAGAGGTTTGCTATTCTCTTCTCCAGATCATTTTACAAATGTGGAAACTGAGGCACACAGGATTAAATGACTTCCTCAGTGCCACATAGCTAGTAAATGTCTGAAGCCAGATTTGAAATCATGTCTTCCTGATGCTGTCTGGCTCTCTATCCAGTGTACCACCTAGCTGCTGTATTTATTAGGCCCACATAGCTAATAAGTATGTGGATAGAATTTGAACTCAGCTCTTCCTAATTCCAAGTCTAGCACACCCTTGTACCACCTAGTTTTGGGACAACAATGAGAAAGAAAACATAAACTTCTAGGATGCAGTCAAAGCAGCTGTGAGGAGGAAAGTTATATTTCTAACCAGTTTTGAAAAAAAAAAATTTAAGTTCATTAAATATTTCCCAATTACACATAAAAAAGTAACAATCATTGAAAAAAAAATTTTGAGTTCCAAATTCTCTTCCTCCCTCCTGCCATTTCCCCCCTCTTTGAGAAATCAAGCAATTTGATATCAGTTATAAATGTGAAGTCATGCAAAACATTATTTCCACATTGGCTATGTTACACAAGAAAAAAAAAACTAAACAAAATAATAAAAGTAAAGAAAGCATTTTTTAAAAAGTCTGCTTCATTCTGTACTCAGAGTTCATCCAGTTCTCTCTCTAGAAGTGAATGGCATTTTTCATCATGGATCCTGTGGAATGATCTTGGATCACTGGATTGATCAGAATAGCTAAGTCTTTCACAGTTGATCAATTGAACAACATTGCTGTTACTGTGTACAATATTCTCCTGGTTCTGCTCACTTCATTTTGCATGAGTTTATATTCTAAGGATTTTCATCAACAAAAGAGAAAGGATAGACCTATGAATGAGGCATACCAGTAATAAAATCAGACTTTAGCAAACAGAGCTTAGAGCAAATCACTTCACTTGACTCCTTGAGCAAGGCAAGCAAACCTAGCCAGCTTTCCTCTCACCAGGACTCTACACCATCTAATTCTACATCAACATTTCTTCCTTTACAGCAAAACATCTACAAAAACCTCTTTCTCTTTTCAAGTTTTCCATTTCAAGCCAAAGAGAAAAACAGAACCAGAGATTTCTGAGATGCTTCACTTCTCTTCTCTAAGTGGTGCTGAAGGACAATAGCTGGAACTTCAGTCTTTTTCACCATCAGAAGTGAATAGCCAAAGCCTTTTGGTCAGCAGCTGCAACCAATTTCCTTTTCTGATCCCTTGCTGGGTCTTCTAATCCTACCAGTTATAACTCAAAAAACTCTCAGTCACAGTCACAGTACTTTCAGTGGCTTAAATCAGAACCTCCTGGAACTACTAACATTAATTTTGCCCTTTGAAACCAACAGTCCTTATGGAATCATTTCTCAGCCTCCAAGTAAATCATATGATTTTTCATTTTTTTGAGTTTTGCCCTCCTAATTCAAAACATTTACCTGAAAATGAACTGAGAAATCACAGTGCCCTGCAACTCCTCCATTAATAGGTTTTTCTTCACTCTCATATCAATTTTTAATAGGAAAGTTTAAAAAATATATTAGGTATGAAAAAAAGCAAAAAAATATATTAGGCATTTATTAAGTTTCAGGAAGTATGCTAAATGTTTTATAATTCTTATCTCATTGATCTTTACAGTATCCCTGGGAAGTAGGGGCTATTATTATCCCCATTTTACAGTTGAAGAATTGAGGCAGACAGAAATTAAGTGACTCACTTAGAGTCACACAAATAATAAGTGTCCTAGGCCACATCTGAATTCAGGTAGTATTGTCTCTATGCCACGTGCTCTATTTCCTAAGGTACCAAGATACCTCTTTCTCAGAGCTTTTAAACCAAAAGTATTAAATATGTACCTCTGTTGTTATATATTGCCAGCAATACTCTTAAGTCAACTGAAATAGATTAAATGTAGTTCCTATCTGATTTTGATGTGTTCATTTTTAAAAAATCTATAAAACATTTGGTTTTCTAAGTCAATATTCAGCCTGTAACACAACTGCTTTAAGCCATAACACCTACCATACAAATGAGGTATCACCGTACATCTTTTATAAATTGATTTTAAATTTTATATTTATAAAATAGTTTGCTTTTTGACCGAAACTGCTCAAAAATTTTTTTTCTGACAGGTGTGTTTCTTTATACATATATTTGAGCAATTTTCAAGAAACCAAAGTTCTTATATGAAAAAATATGCCCTTTATCAGTGGATTTAAAATCTTTTTATTTATGCAAAACTATTCTTTCTGAAAGTGCTCCACATGAAAGGGCAAAACCTTATTCCTATAACTATAATGGTGGGTAATCATCCGATTCCTACAGCACCATCTGTGGGATGGTGTAGAGCTGAGCTGACCCTTTCTACTTGGCTGTGTATATTGTAGCTTAGTGTTAAAAGACTCAGTGCTTTGAAATAAGAAAGCAAACTCTCTACTGACCACTGAGTTAGCAAGAGCAACCAATTCCACTTTCTTGAAACAGATTACTTTAAACTTGTGCTCTCACTTTCTTCTTCCTCTTTCCAAAACATGTGATATGGAACTCTCTCTGGGACTTCCAAGAGGGATGGAAGGGCTTCTGCCCTCTTTCTCCACTTTTGTCAGATGACAGTCACATGCAGGTTTTGAATATATGTGCAGAGCCTGAGGCTGGTCCTTGGACCCCTGACCACATTTTCTGCTTATGTTCCATTCACTGGGCACAGATGACTAAATAGGAATCCTAAAGTAATCTCTGTGTGTTCAAGAGGTCGGTAACCCCCCAAAAGAAAAAAAAAAATAGAAGTCAGAAGCTCCTTTGTCAAAGCTGACTGGAAATAGGAAGTTTTCTACAAATAAGTTCTTTTAAGAGGAGACGGCCATGAAGGCATGATAAGCCCCAAACTTGGCTTAGCTAGTGAAAGGACGTGGAATAAAAGATGAAATGCCTATTCAACAGACCCACAAACTGTCCAAAGTTTCCAAATAACATCAAAGAGAATATTAGGAGCCATCATATCAATGGGCACTTACTTGTCTTTTGTGTTTTAGATATTATTTTTGTGTGAAGAAAATAAATAGCTGTCCCAAATTAAGTACCTTTCTACTTTCTTTTGGGGAGAGTGTAGACATGTCATACCTAAGCTTTATATAATTCTCCTCTGGGTTCCAGGGTAGGGTTATAAAGAGCCAGAGCATGGGAGAAAAAAGCTTGACTGCTCTTTAGAGACCATCCTTGCTTCCCTCTCCAAATTACCTTAATTTATATGTATAAGCCTGGAGCTAAGGGCTCCTGTAGGGAAGAAAATGTATGTCCTAGACCTCCTGGGCTCTTTGCCTGGTTCTTGTTACATAAAGTGACACAGAAAAGAGACATCTAAAAGGATAGGAAGAGAATGATTTGTATCTTAAAATAATTTTTATTTTGTTTTATTTTTTAACAGTATAAACATTTTGTTCTGAGAGCAACATGATCTAATGTGCTTTGTTGCTGTTTTTGTTAATTTGGCCTAACACTTTTTGATACAGTGTCTCAAAGACATATCTAAAGTTCGGGTTAGTTTGATACTATGTTTTAATAACTGTCATAGCTGAAATAGAAACATCACAAAAATACAGAGATTAAATGGAAAAAGTGCCTCATTGGCAACACTTTCTAAATTGTGATATTCATTTTCCAATCCAATTCACCAATTATGCAAAAGTTTTTGTTGAAATCCAGAATCACTTTCCATTTTCCCTGTTTTAAATTAATTGAGAATTGCATTTTATTATTTTTCACAAATTTGAGTTCAAACCTTCTGAAACTCTTCATTAATAAAAAAAATTAAGCAAGTTAGAAAATTTCAGCCTCTAAAGTTTACCAAATAGTCAGATTTCTCCAGCATGTAGATTACTTTTGCTGATAATTCTCTTCTGACTTCTTTAAAAAACAAACAAACAAAAAACCCTTAGGAATGCTATCCTCCTCCAGATAAAGAACTGTTGGATTCAGATGGGTGTGGATCAAAGCATATTATCTTTCACAAAGGTGTATTATAGTCTTATTTGGGGGTTTTGGTTATGTATGAGTGTGTTCTTGCAACAATGATTAATATGGAAATGTGTTTTGCATGATAATGAGAATAAAATTTTAAAAAATGAGTAAAAATAAAAATAACTCCTTATCTTCTATCTTATAATGAATATTGAATATTGGTTCTAAGGCAGAAGAGCAGTAAGGAATAGGCAATAGGGGGTTAAGTGACTTGCATATGGTCACTTAGCTAGAAAGTATCTGAGGTCAAATTTGAACCCAGGACCTCCCATCTCTGGGTGTGGTTCTCAATCTGCTAAGCCACCTAGCTGTGCCATAGCTGACTCTTTTTTCATAATTTTCTTGCATCACTTTAATTTCTTTTCCCAATGTTTCTTGAACCTCTCTTATTTGATTTTTAAAATCCTTTTAGAGTTCTTCCAGGGCCTGAGACCATTGAAAATTTCTTTTTGAAGTTTTGCATATAGCCACTTTGATTTCACTGTCTTTTCCAAATTCAGGATTTCCTGACTCTAAATATGTATTCCCATTTCCCTTTCCAAAGACTTAGAGATAACATAATTTATATTTAAGAAACAAGCAAGTTAAAAGAGTTAGTTAAGCAAGTTAAAAGAACACTGATGAAAAAGCTGATAACATCTCTATATTTTTTCTTTCTATAGAAAATAAGTCAAATGAAGAAAACTAGCTAAGCGATCCCTACACAGACCTAGTAACCATGGATGGCCTACAATCACATCAGCATTAACAAAGATCTTTACTTGAGTGCCAGGAACTGGGGGCTTGAGAGTTATGAATTGTTCCCTCTATCATTCTTGCAATAGTCTTCAGTAACTAGGTAAATTCCATTGGCTCACCAAATCTGAATTTGGTAGGGGCTTTATGGATTAGGTTTCCTTAATTAAAAATTCATCACAAAAGGAAGATGACCAATTTCATCTTGTGAGGGGCACAGACATTTCTGCTGTACATGTAAGTCCTTAGGCAAGCCCAGACAGACAAAAGGAAGTTCCTGAAACAAGGAGAACAGGTCTAGGTTGCTGCTCTGTTAGATTTATAAATAACTAGACCATAACTTGTTCTACAGCATTTCAACCTGCCCAAGATAGAGCAGGGTCCAGGTCCAGAGCAGTAAACATTTAGTAGACAATTTCTCAGTGAAGAAAAAGAAATTAAATACATCATGACAAGGAAAACATTTTTTAAAAAAATATATGTTTTGAAAGTTTGTTCATTGAGCAACTGACTGTTTATGACCTTCATCCCCTACCCCACTTCATTCTTTTCCCTGAGTTCGCTCCTGTTAGGTGACAGTTTGGCCTCAGATTTCCTGCCTCTTGAGCACTGGACTTTTCCCAGTTGAACCTGAGCAAATATCCAACCTATCCCTCTTCTTAACTCTCCTTTCAAAAACTATTTCCTCTTCAGAGTTTTGGCTTTCTCCCATACGTGCTTCTTTGTCTTCACAGCATTGGCAGGCCTTTCTCAGAAGCCTGAACTGTCTTTTTCTTCACTGTAGGTCTCTGATGTCTGTCTAGGAAGGACCGTGGGATCAATAGAGCTAAAGCTGAAAATAAGGGTGAATTGGAAACAACTTGTACATTTTCAGAGTTAAACATTTACCAGCATACCCCTGTCTCAAAGGAATTTTGAAAGAGAGCATCTAATCCAAACTCCTCATGGTCTTTTTTAATAAAGATATTTTATTTTTACAAATTACAATTAATAATAAATTTCTACACAAGTTTTCTGAAGATATATGACTCAAATTGTCTCCCTCCCTTCTTTTCTCTGACCCTTCCCAGAACTGGGAAGCAATTCATTCTGGGTTACACATGTATAATCATGCAAAACATTTCTATATTGTTCATTTTTGTAAGAGAATAATCATATAAAACAAAAATGCCAAAATAAAAACCCCAATAAATTAAATTAAAGTGAAAAATCACATGTTTTGATCTGCATTCTGACTCCAACAGTTCTTTCTCTAGAGGTGGATAACATTCTTTGTCCCTCAGAATTCTCATGGATCATTGTATTGCTGAGACAAACACCTCATGTTACATATGAGGATATGGAAGATCAATTAAGTACTTGATACTTAGAAGTAAGTGATTTGCCCAAGGTCACACACGTGGCAGAAGTGAGATTAGAACTCAAAGTCCTCTCATTCCAAACCCATTCCTCTTTGTACTAGACCAGGTTTTTTCCCAAGAGAGACAAGAAAGAAGCAGGAATAGAAAGTTTATCAATTCTAATTCCTAAAGTGGCAGCTTCTCTGCATTTTTTCTTTTTCTTTTTTCACTTTCTACTGTACTCAAGAATATTCAAGAGTACCAGAAAAGTCAGCAGCACCATGGCAGCAACAGAATTATTTTTAATGTTTGAAAATCAGGAACTTTCAGATAATTAACTCGTGACTTTAAGAGAAGAAGAAAGAGAAGGTTGAGCCTAGGTCAGATTCATTGGGAACCATGTAAGCTGAGGACTTAGCTCAGAGTTTCCAAAGTGGCTTTTACCTCCTGGTTCAAGCCACTTAAACTAAGAAGGAAACATTCTCTTTTGCCTCTGTTATCAGTTCCAGGCATTGGAAGCCAAGGGGTTTTCACTGTATCTGTTCTAGGCTCTTCTGGCAAAAACAAAACAACTCAAAAACTTGCTGAAACCAGTAAATAATTGTTCTAACCCTGAGTCACTCTAGGATGAAAAGTAAAAAATGATTCATCCTACTGAATACCACCAGCCAGTTTCTTTTTCCTGTGTGGAGAACTGACCTCTTTAGAGAGTGATGCAAAAGTAAAGGAAACCCACAACACCCAAGGGACTTCAAGTGATCCCAGACACAATAAATTTTATATAAATATATAGTTATTAATATATATACCATTTATATATATTATAAATAAAGAATGTATATACATATGTGTGTGTGTATGCATATAATTTCTATCTTAGTAAGAGAGGGGTAAGAGCTAGACAAAGGGAGTTAAGTGGCTTGCCCAGGGTCACAAAGTTAGAAAGTGTCTAATGCCAGAACCAGATAGACAAATAATAATGGCTTATTTGTGAACCCAAGCAAATTCCATGGCTTACACATATGGCCCAGAAAGCCTTTTTGAGTGTAGTTGCTGTATAAATGGAGATTTTGAATCTTGGACTTCATCCCCCATAAGTCCTTAGTTTTCCCAAAATTCCCTTTAATCTCTCCTGTACCTCCACATTTGCATGGTCATGTTATTGTTTTATAGTTGGCTATAATGCCTCCCTCTTTCTCTTTTGCTCCTGGGAGCAGGCTGGGTGAGTTTAGCACCTTTTCCCTCTAGTTTTTTTATGTTAGTTTATTATTAATAAAACTTTATAAAATATAATATTTAGTTATTGAATATTAATTTTAAAATCCATATTGCCTTAGTTTCACTAGGACCTTGCTCATAAGTAAAGAGAATATTATTATCCTCATTTTATAAATGAGGAAGCTGAGGCTTAGAAAAGTGAACTGACTTGGCATGTTGCTACTAAGTGTCAGAAACAGGATTAGAGATCAAGTTTTTGCTAACTTGAAGTCTAATTTTTTTTTTTTCAACACAGCACCTAAATTAAAAACCAAGGTGAGGACTTCCTGGTTAAGATGGCAGCAGAGTAAAAAGCAGTTGCTTAACCTCTCCTAACAAAACATATAGGACTCCTCAAGAAGACATAAAAACAAATCCAGAGGAACGAAGGGATCCCACAACAGGGTGCAGCATTGGAGGTACATGGAATCGGGGCATTTCCATGCTATAAAGGGGTGAAACAGCTCTCACTAAAATGCGAGCTAAGCAACCCCCTCCCGCCCCACACTACCTACAATGCCAAAGCCAGTGCACAAGAGTTAGAGCAAGTTTGGGGCACCCATTAAGTCCTTGGAAGCTACCTGGGATCACCAGGGCCTGCTCCTGAGAGCAGCAAGACTTAAGACCCCAAGAGGCTAAAAAACGCATGCGGACTTTGAACACAGACCCTGAGCACAGGCACAAGTGCGGGCGAGGACACAAGCGCAGACACAGATCCTGAGAGCAGGCAAGGTCTTGGATCCTGAGCGCAGGCATGGACCTTGAGTGGGGACCCAGTGCAGAGGGGTGCACAACTGTGGAAACAGCGCCCTGAGACTGTTAAAGGAGCCTCGGGCAGAGGAACAAGCAAGGGGACCACCAGGAGGCTTGACCCTAAGAACAACTAGACCTGAGACCTCAGGAGCCTAAAGAAATTAATAGAAATTTGGACTCTATACTAAAAGAAATTATTCAGCAAAATTGCCCTAAAGTTCTACAACAAGAGGGCAATATAGACATTGAAAGGATCCATAGATCACCCTCTATACTAGACCCAGAAAAGACAACCCCTAGGAATATAATAGCCAAATTCAAGAGCTTCCAAGTAAAAGAAAAAAATTTACAAGAAGCCAGAAAGAGAAAATTCAGATATCAAGGAGCACCAATCAGGATCACACAGGATCTGGCAGCTTCCACACTAAAGGACCGCAAGGCTTGGAATATGATATTCAGAAAGGCAAGAGAACTGGGTCTACAACCAAGGATCACTTACCCATCAAAACTAACTATATACTTCCAGGGGAAAGTTTGGGCATTCAACAAGATAGAAGATTTCCAAGTATTTGCACAGAAAAGACCAGGACTAAATGGAAAGTTCGATATCCAACCACAAAAATCAAGAGAAACATGAAAAGGGGCAGACAGTACTGATGAGGTGTGGATTTCGACACTGACACCAACTTGTAGGATCATGGGATTCCTGGAAGAGAGAATGATGGAGAAATCCAAAGGAGCATAGCTGATCAGGAGTACTATGGAAATATGATCAATTAATTAATACTTATATTCTTTCTCTGAGGATCATATTCCTTGACTAGACTGGGAGGCAGGAAACCAGAGTACAATCTGTGGTTCTGTCACTGATTGGAGTATGAAACTATGGCTAAGCCATTGCTTCATTCTGGGTTGCCATGTCCACATTTGTCAAATAAGGGGTTTGAACAAGATAATCTCCAAGATTCCTCTTGTGTCTGTCATTTTATGGTTCTCTATATAATAGAGCCAAAGAAGTACAAAATAATAGTCCCTAATTAACATTGCACGTTACGGCTTGCAAATCACTTTGCACGTGTTAATTTACTTGGTTTTCACAGCAAACCAACAACTATTAAAATCTCTATTTTACAGAGGAAGAAACTGGGGCCAAAAGAGATTAAATGACTTGTCTAGTCATATGGGTTTTATCTAAGCAGAGTTCAAACTCAAGTCTTCCTAACTCCAAGTCCAATGTTCTATCCACTGTGTCACCTAGAAATGGATATATTCAAATTATGAATAGTTTGAAAGTGACTTGCCCAAGAGATAAAAAACAAAAGTGGGAAGGATTTATATGTAGAAAAGTATTTAAAGCAGCTCTTTTAGGGGGACAGAGAATTGGAAAGTGAGGGGATATCCATCATTGGGGAATGGATGAGTAAATATATGATTGTAATGGAATACTATTGTGATATAAGAAGTGACAAGTAGGAGGAGCTCAGAAAAACCTAGAAAGACTTACACAAACTGAAGCAGAGTGAAGTAAGCAGGATCAAGAGAACATTGTACATAGTGTCAGGAATGCGGTATGATGAACAACTGTGAATAACTTAGTTATTCTTAGCAATAAAATCCCAAAGGACTCATGATAAAAAATGTCATCTGCTTCCAGAGAAAGAACTAGTGGAGTCTAAATCCAAACCAAAGCAAACCTTTTTCCATTTTCTTAAATTTTTTGTTTGTTTCTTTCCACAAAAGGATTAATATAGAATAATGTTTTCACATATAAAATCTATATCAGATTGCTTACCATCATAGTTGGTGGAGTGAGAACTTGAGACTCAAAATTCTTTGAAATCTGTTGGAAACTGTTCTACCATGTAATTGGGGGGAAAATAATACGGAATAAGACAATAAAAAGAAAGTGACTTGCCTTACCAATCATTCATTAAAATTTATTTGTTAAAATTTTTAATTAAAATTTTTTGTTTTTAATTAAAAATTAAAGTTTTGTCTTTACACACACCCACTCAGTGAAATTTTCCATGGAATAAAAAATTACAAGTTTATTACATGCTTAAAAAGAAAAGCAAGGGGGGCAAGCTGGGTAGCTCAGTGATTAAGAGCCAAATCTGGCCTTACATACTTCCTACCTCTGTGACCCTGGGTAAGTCATTTAACCCCCATTGCCTAGCTTTTACCAATTTTCTGTCTTGGAATCAATACCGTATATTGATTCTAATATGGAAGGTAAGGATTTCAAAAAAAGAAAGAAAGGAAGGAAGGAAGGAAGGAAGAAAGAAAGAAAGAAAGAAAGAAAGAAAGAAAGAAAGAAAGAAAGAAAGAAAGAAAGAAAGAAAGAAAGAAAGAAA
>NC_058135.1:19774488-19791924 GCF_016433145.1 Gracilinanus agilis | reverse complement strand
TTTACATGATAGAATTCATGTATAATTTCATGTATATATTCTATTCTACAGTGTGTATGGAATTTTCATTTTACTTGGTGTTTGTTAAGTTGGAATTCTTAAAAAAAAATCTATACAAACCCAGTAGAAGTGCTTATTGGATCTGGGAGTGGGGTAGGTAGAGAGGAGTAAAAGAAAATGAAATATGTAAACATAGAAAAATATTTTTAAAATTAAACAAAAAAATTCAGTACCACTGGAGTCAGAATGCAGATTAAAGCATACTATTTTCACTTTAGTTTATTTGGGTTTTTATTTTGGGGTTTGGTTTTACATGATTATTCTCTTACAAAAGGAAATAATATGGAAACTTGTCTTGCCTGTTAATACATGTATAACCCAGATTGAATTTCTTACTTTTTCTGGTAAGGGGGAGGGAACAGAGGGAAGGAGACAATTTGTATCTCATAACTTCAGAAAACTTATATAGAAAATTGTTACTACTTGTAATTGGTAAAATAAAATATCTTTCCAAAAAAAACAAACCAAAACCAAGGTGAGATCCTTAGCCATTTCTAAGATGTGACAAGCACTACTCAGGCATAATACTGCCATTGCATTCAAAGGATTCATATTTGAAAAGGACCTTACAGAACTGTAGTTCAACCCCTTCATTTTGAATGAATGAAAAATCATTTATTAAATGCTTACTATGTCCTAGGAATGTACAGGATGTTCAGGGAAGACTAGTATCTTGGGAGGGGGGTGGGGCTTATCAAGCCCTTTTCAAGGCTGTTGCCTTTTGGTGTTCACTTGCCACTCAGCCATGGCTTCAAGAAGCTCTGGTATGTCCAGCAACCATAGCTTGGTTAACCATCTCAGTAGGTCAAGGGTAACCAACAGGTACTCAAACTCTTTGATGAGTTAGAGTTATGTCTAGCCCAGGGATGTGGGCTTTCCCACCGGAAGGAGCAGATGAGAACAACTTGTTCTAATGGCCATGAAAGTGGTTGAAGCAGGCATGGTGGAATGCTTAGAGCTTGGCTAGATATCAAGAAGCCAAGGTCATTCACTTCATCCCAGACCATTACCAGTAATCTTGGCTTTTGCCTTACTCCTGGACTTCAATGATTCTGGAAGAGAGGATGAGGCTGACAACTTTATACAGCCTCACTTAAATCCAATTTGTGCAAGAATCAAAAGACATCACCAGGTGCTGTGTTGGAAACAACGTTAGTCTTCAAGTTAGCAAAAACTTGATCTTTAATCCTGCCTCTGACACTCAGTAGCAACGTGACAAGTCAGTTCACTTTTCTAAGCCTTAGCTTCCTCATCTTTAAAATGAGAATGATAATATTCTCTTTACTTGTGAGCAGGGTCCTAGAAAAGCCAATGCAACTATATGTTTTGGTCCTCTTTGAGTACAATGGACAACAACTAACCAACTATGTCCTAAGTGCTGGTGATACAAATAGAAAAATTAAAACAGTTCCTGCTTTCCAGGAGCTCACAATTTACATAGGAGAAACAATACATAAAAGAGTTCAACTCCAGGATAGATGGAAAGGATCATTAGCTCAGACAGTTCAGCAGTGCTTTGTCATCCAGGCAGTTCCTTGGGATCTAGATGGTCTAGTGGCAAAGCAGATGGTAAAACCAGGGGGGATATTAGGATACAGTTGCAGGACAGATGATAAAACCTGGTGATCCTCAGGTCCACTGAAAAAATTCATTCCCAATTCAACTAAGGGGTGTGAGCAACAGTGTTGATCTTCCCACTAGGCCACTTCAAAAGGCCTAGATGTGTGTGCAAGTAGGGGAGAGGGAGGAAAGTTGTGGTAGATTAATAGGTTGGTCCTCCTTTCCTAATCCTTACAGATTAGTTTTCCTTAAGAAGAGACAAAGCTATCCTGGAACTTTGGGTTTCCACCACCCTTATTTAGTTTCGTGGCTCTCTTAAGGAATTAAAAAAAAAATCACAGCTACAAGCAGTCAAGGATTCTCAGACTTAGTGGATTTTTGAAGACAATGCAAGTCACCATGGCCTTTACCATATCCTGCTCTGATAACTAGACATTCATATAGCATGAGGAGGACCACATGTAGAAAAACGAAGTTCCATTGCATCCTCTATTCCATTCCCTATCTTTACTGTGTTGAGGCAAATGAAATCCCTTTTTGTTAATTAGTTGATGACTCTTGAATGTCTCATTTTGTCCCAAAGTTGAACCTGAACTAAGAAAATGCTGATGATAGAGCCACATCTGACAGTAAGGGAGCATTTGAGTATAAGGTCTTGGCCAGCTGCCTTATGGGATCTGAGTAGCCCAAGGCTCAGAGAAGGAGCATAGGGAAGGGGGGGGGGGGAAGCAGATTAGGCCCCTTTCCCAATCACAATTAGGAACTAGTTGAGGTAGCCTATCTCCAAATTGAGTGACTGCTCAGGTAACAGATTGATAATGAAATGTTCCATAAAATTTGGATTTTTGTGGTTGGAACAAGGGAAGTTTTAGAGGAAAAGATAAGTTCCATTTTGGACATATTGAGCTTAAGATATCTATATGACTTCCAGATGGAGATGTCTAAGAAGCAGTTGGAGATCTGAGATTGGAGGTAGGGAGAGAGAGAGAGAACAAAAGGAAGTGAAAATGATTAAGGGCCAGCATTACTTTGTCAAGAAAAAAATCATCTAGACTAAAATAGTATTCCTTTTTCTAATAAATATACTAAGAGAATACCATCCACATGCCAATATTTCAACAAAGTACTTGAGAAAAACATTTCTGTGAGGAAGGTAGAAAAATATAAGTTAAATATTAGCATAGTTAGGTGTATCTGGAACGGGTGGATTACCAGGCCCAAAGTATAATTATTAATGGATCTATGTTTACTTGCAAGGGTCTCTAGCACAGTGCCACAAGTACTTGCATTTGGCCCTATTTTGTTCAACTTTTCATTAATAACTAATGAAAACAAAGAAAGTAAGTCTCAGGTGGCTCAGTGCACTGAAAGCCAGGCTTGAAGATGGGAAGTCCTGGGTTCAAATTTGACCTAAGACACTACTTAGCTGTGTGACCATGAGCAAATCACTGGACCCCACTCTTCTGCCTCGGAATTGATATCTAGTCTTGCTTATAAAACAGATGGAAAAGGTTTAAGAAAAGAAAAAAGAAAATTTGTAGGGGACACAATGCTGGACTCACTAGTATATTAGATAAGGGAATCAGGAGCCATCTTGGAATACTGTTTGGGAAAGCCCTCAGGCATGCTTCACCATACTCCTCCCCTTTGCTAATCCCTTCTTAGTCTCTTCCGCTAAGAACCCCACTAGCCCATGACCTGTAGTCCTTCTTCCCTCACCAATTTTGGAACTAGAAACGTTGATCAAATAATTTCCATAGTTCCTAGTTGGTGTTTGTCATGGCCCTATTCACTGTTCCCTAACTTTCTGGGTCAAAAAAAACCCTCCTTGGCCATCACTTTCCTACGTGTATTTCTCCCCCTTTAGGAGACCATTAGGTCTTTACCCTATGGTTGAACTCCCTTTTATGAGTTGTATTTCTCCATTAAAATATAAACTCCTGGAAAGCAGGAATGGTCTCTGCTTTTGTACTGTATCCCCAGCACAAAGCACATAATAAATACTCTGATTTGCTTACAATAAATATTTATTATATTTAATAAATCAATTCATTTATTCATCCAAAAAGATCTTGATAGGGTAGAATGATGGGCCAAATTCAATAATCCAAAATTTTAAAGGAGCAAATTTAAAGTCTTATAATTGGACTTCAAAAAAATTCATGATAGGGGAACAAAAGTTTTTTTTTGTTCCTGGAGGGCTTGATGTTCATATTACTGAAGAGTCTACAACTGAGTCACTGATCACATGCAGTAATGACTGTGAGTTTAATTTGTGTACTACCAGTCTTAATAAGCATCTGTAACATTTATTAAAGTAATAATAATGGTAACCAATAAATCAGTTTTATGAGTGCATCATGTGTTTCCCCAGGATAGTTGTACAAATAAAATGAGATAATACATATAAAACATTTTGAATATCTTAAATCACCATATATATATATATGTATATATATATACATACATACATACATACATATATGCTATTACTAGGTGACTTAGTCAAGTTTAATTATGTATAGAGCAAAGATTTTAAAACATGAGTGAGAAAAGGCAAGAGTCTAGAAGTCTAGCTACTGTAAAGAAAGATTCTGTGGCTATGTCTGGTGGAGTAATAACAAAAGTATATCCTCAAGCAGGAGGACTGATAGCATCCCACAGTAACTCTTGGAATGTATGTCTACTCATGCTAAGGAATGACATGACCCAGGTCTCTCCTGGATTAATCTTCAGTTGCCCTCAAAAGCAGCTGTCTCTGAGCTGATGAACCTGAATTTCTCTGATCATGTGATTTCTCAATGAGAAAGTAATCCCTTGGGGGAGATGCATTAGACACTTAGGGTAGATGCTTCTGATCCCTGGGGGGTGGGGGTGGGGCTTTCAAGGCACAAGGGTACCACTGGAGTACTCTTTCTGGTCTGTAGGTCTGTAGGGTACACAACTATTTAAATATAAATTGAGAATTCATGCAGTCAACCACAGGGCCTAAAAGTCTAAACTGGTCATGAAAAGCCTTTCTTAAGAGTAGATGGGGCAGCTGGGGTAATGGATTGAGAGCCAGGCCTAGGTTCAAATCTGACCTCAGATACTTCCTAGCTGTGTGACCGCCATTGCCTAGCCCTTATTGCTCTGCTGCTTTGGAACCAATACGCAGTATTGATTCCAAGATGGAAGGAAAGGGTTGAAAAAAAAAAGTGTAGACAAACAGAAGAGTTCAAGTTTTAAGTTTTGTTACACTATCCAGAATTATAGCATCTTAAAGTTCTAGAGTACATCCCAAACAAGATGCCATCCAGCTTCAGCTCTAGGACTTTCAACTACACCTTTGGAGGCAGTAATGCAGTTTTAGATAACATATCATCATCACCACCACCACCATCATTATATAAACATTTATTAAGCATCTTCTATATGCCAGACAATGGCAATACAAATGAAGGAGGGGAAACAGTCCCTTGCCCTCAAGGAACTCATAGTCTAACAGAGGAAACAACATGCAAAAACTTATGTAGAAATAAGATACAGGTTGTCCCTAAAATCTTAAGGCTTTAATAGAAACTTGGGACAACCTACAAAAATAAATTGGGGTAGTCTCAATAGGAAGACCGGTTTCTTACAGAAGGTGGTACTTCAGATGAGATTTGAAAGAAACCGAGAATTTAGTCGGTAGAGTTGAAGAGGGTAAATAATCCAGGCCTCAGTGAGAGCCAATGACAATGAAAGTCAGAATGACCCCACGATTCAGGGCTAAAAGAGGCTCCCACAAAATTGAAGGGAGTGAAGCAGTCATGTTCAGAAGAACTGACCAATGCTTTAAGTCAGGTTAATTTAAAAAAAAAACCAACCAGGACAGTGTGTCCCTGAAAATTATTCACTTTTCATAGTTCTGGGACACATGGTTTGTGTACAGTTTGTGAAAACATTCAATACTATCATTTTTAGTAAAACCTAAAATATGAAGAAATGACATCTTTCCAAAATTCTTGGAAAGGAGAGTGATGGGTGTAGGACAAAAAGGTTTTCATTAAGTGAATGGATTAAGGGTGGTAACAAAGATAGTCAAGGACTTGCCCCATCTCTAATACCCATCTGTTGACCTATTTAAGGGCATCTCCCTGGAGGATATATAGTTACTAAATTCTTGAATGTCTATTCATTGTTCTTTTCAATGTCTTTTCATTGTTCAATAATACTATAAAATCACCTAAAATAATCTTTACCAATCATGTTGGAGAGCATGGGGACTATGCCAGTTTGGCCATCTCTCCAAGACAGAAACAGCTTAGATACAGATTTAATGTTAAATTAAGTAAAACTTTTTGCCAGATTGGTACCTAAACATAGAGTGCTGTCTTAGTATTCTTGTTTTTTTTTTTTTTTTAAATACCCTTACCTTCTGTCTTAACATTGAAGCTAACTATCAGTTCCAAGGCAGAGGAGTGGAAAGGGTAAGGCAATTGAGATTAAATGACTTGCCTCAGATCACACAACTAGGAAATGTTTGAGGCCAGATTTGAACCCAGGACCTCCTGTCTCAAGGCCTGGCTCTCTATCCACTGAGCCATCTAGCTGCTCTAGCACTCCTATTATGTAGGTCCAGGTCAGATCTTATTCATACATCTTATGAGCATTTCCATGTCCTTCTATAAACCTTTCAAAAGGAGTTCACTGGAACATAGGAAGCAGTTGCAGTCAAGACCTAAGTTCAAATCTGGCCTCAGACACTCACTAGCTTGTGGCCCTAGACAAGTCACAACTTCTGTTTGCCTTCATCCAATGGAGAAGGAAATGGCAAACCACTCCAGTATCTTTGCCAAGAAAACTTCATGGACAGTCTGGTCCACAGGGTCAGGAATAGTCAGACAGGACTGAATGACTGAACAACCACTCCAATAGGAAGGAGCCTTTTTCAATTATCTTTTGATATCAAATGAATGCTAATGACACACATGGCTTGTCCATCTCTTTTCCCTTCCTCAACACATCTCCTTTCTTGGTCAGATATGCTATATGTACATGTGTGTGCATGTGTGTGTTTGTGCGCATGCATTATAGACCTGAAATATCATTGTTGTAAGGAACTCCCTACTAAAGAAATGAAATTTAGATTTACAATTTATAGACTTTGTGAGTGGCTTGGAGTGGACAAGATAAATAATCTGCCCAGAATTACATAGCCAGGATGTTAGGAAGAGGACTTGGACGGATCTCTTCTTGCCTCCATGACTAACTCCCTATTCATTTTGCCATTCTCTCTCCTGAAGATACCCGTTGCCTTACTTCTTCTCTGCAAATCTTCACTGCTAATAGCTTATAGCCTACTCATGTCCACCATGAGATACATCATTGTCCTTTGGATAACCAACAAATTTAGTAGCTCAGAAACTCTGGTTATCTGTGACTCAAAGTCATACTACCAGTAGAAAAGAAGGAATCTGGTCCAGCTAGATAATCTAGTCCATCTGTGATAAGACCCTCCCTCCCTTCCCCTCTTCCTCATCCTCACCTTCAACATAGGTTAGGTTAGTGGGGACAGCCAGGTGGTTCAGTGAGAGTTAGGCCTAGAGATGGAAAGTCCTGGGTTCAGATCTGATCTCAGATACTTCTTAGCTGTGTGACTCCGGGCAAGTCACTTAACCCCCAATGCCTAGCCTTTACCACTCTTCTGCCTTGCAACCAATACACAATATTGGTTCTAAGATGGAAGGTAAGGTTTAAAAAAAACACACACAGGTTAGATTATATTTCCTCAAAGATAACATAAACAGGACTTGATTGTCCCAGGATTAGGGCAAGGCTCAATCTGTGCCTCCCTGGGTGCAATTTCCTGGTGGTCTCTGGCTGGGTTGTTGTCGTTTCCTAGTCACCTACAGGCATAACATGCCACCTACATTAGTTGATGCCCTTCAGACTTAGTGGATATCCAAAGATCATGGGTGCCACCACACCCTGCTGGACTGACACAATATGTTTCCATGTGGAGAGGAAGGAAGGCTAAATCTGCACAAGCAGCTAAATGTCATTATATCCTCATTGCACATCCTTGCTATGCTAATGCCTAAATTCCCTTTTTTAAAAAAAAAGTTCCTCGTGCATGAATGCCTCATTTCATCCCAACATTGCTCCTGAACTAACTAGATAGCAGTATTAGGCCCACTCCTAAGTCAATCAGGTTAACAAGTATTTATTAAATGCCTACTATGTGCCAGGCACTGTCCTAAGCCCTGGAGATACAAAAAGAGGCAAAAGATAGTCTCTGTCCTCAAAGAGCTTGAATGGGGGCAACAATATATAAATAACTATGTACAAATAAGATATAGGCAGACTAAACTGGAGATAATCTTGGAAATTAGGAGGTCTGGGAAAGAAAGGCTCCTTACAGAAGACAACTTCAACCAGGACTTGAAGGAAGTCAGGAATTGAAGATTAAGAGGGTAAGTGCTACCTTGCATGAGTGATCATTTCTATTTCCTTGCGAAGCACAGAGGATCCCTGCTCTAGAAATTGATCAAGTTGGTACATGTTGCCCATCTTCTGCCTCCTCCTTTCTACCAGTTTAATCTTTAAATGCTCTCATGATGTTCTTATTTAGTTGGAAATGCTTATTATAAAGATAGAAGTATGAGATGTCTGAGTCTCTTATGAAATACTGCTTGCTGCCTTTGGAAAAAGGATAAGGGCCAACTAGACCAACTCCTTTATTTGCTTTGTAGTCAAAAGATAGGAAGAGAGGGAGAAAAGTTAAATATTATTTTTGAGTGAATTAAAACTATTCATGGTAATTAACACAACTATCTCTGAATTTAGAAGAATACGTTCATTTATTTATTCAATAAGTCTTTATTACACCCTTATCAAATGGCAGATATTATATAAGACACTGGAGCTAAAAGGCAAAAAGGAAAAACAGTACCTTACCTTAAGTTTCCCTTACCCTTGGGAAACTTATATTCTATTGGAAAAAAACAAGGTAACGCTCATAGAATAAATGTGGTGTGTAGGAAATAGCTTTAGTCAGAAGAGTCCAGAAGTCATACCTGGGTTTGAAGCCTGACTCCACCACTTTCTAGCTTTGTGACCTTGCACAAGCCACTTGCCACTGTTACTATTTGTTTTATTATTACTGTTATTGCTATATTGTGCCATATAATAATATTGCTACATTATAATGTCCTCTCAGACATCACTTTATGTAGAGGGTGATCTATGGATTCTTTCAATGTCTGTTTTACCCTCTTGTTCAAGAATATCAGGGCAGTTTTCTTGGATAATTTCTTGTAATATGATGTCAAGGATTTTTTTTGGTTCCAGGCTTTCGGATAGACTAATAATTCTCACATTGTCTCTCCTGGATCTATTTTCCATGTCAGTTATCTTTTCAATGAGATATTTCATGCTTCCTTCTATTTTTTCATTCTTTTGATTTTGCTTTATTAATTCTTGCTGTTTCATGAAATCATTAGCTTCTACTTGCCTAATTCTAGTCTTTAAAGACTGATTTTCTGCTATGCTTTTGATTTTCCTTTTTGGTTTAGTCTATTCTGTTTTTCATGGCTTCTAACAGGTCAATTCTAGTCCCCAATTTGCTTATTACTTCATTGATTTCTGAGCCTCTGTTTCCATATGGAAAATTTCATCTTTTAAGCTATTATTTTTTCTTTTTGTATTTATTTCATTTCTTTTCCCCACTTTTCTTCCCATTTTCTCCTATCTTTCTTACTTGATTCTTCAACTTTTTTTTTGAGTTTCTCCAGAGCTTGTGACCAATTTTCTTTTTTTTTCTTTTTTTGAAAATTTGGATGTGTTTGTTTTTCACTTTCTCCTGTTGCTTCTGTGTTTTGCTCTTTTTCTCCATAGAAATTATACAGGGTCAAGAGCTTTTTTGCTATCGCTTATTCCTTTTGCTACTAGTGGATTGGGGTTCCTGTATGTTGGTGAGCATTGCTTTCTTAGCTTCTGTCTCACAGGACTTTGCCTTGGTAGTATCTTCCCTTCCCTGTCAGAAGTCCGAGTGAGGGCAGGTAGATCTGTGGTGTTCTTTGTCTAGCATCTCTTTAAAACATTTTGCCCTGAGGCTATTTTCCCAACCCCTGCTACCTCTCCTGTGGTCAGCTGTGTTTCTGTCCAAGCTCTGTACTCTGCTGCCCAAGCTCCACACTCTTCAGCTTCAAGTCTCACTGCCAAGGCCTGAGACTGCCCTTAGGGGTAAGTTTGTGGTGCTTTCAGTCAGCCCCCAAGAATTTAGAGATTGCCCCAGTTTTTGCTCTAACTCTAATACAATAGGTGGTGTGGGGGAAGGATGATCAGCTTACACTTTGATTAATGCAATTTTGCCCTCTTATAGTGTGGGAATTCTCACTCACTGCTTACCTTTAAAGCTGTGTCTAGTGGGAGAGCCCAGTATTTATCCAGTTTTCATTTCTGTCCTTTTGAGACATTTTGTAATGATTAGTTGGAAGGAGATTCAGAAGGCTCCTGCTAGTACACTGCCATCTTGACTTCACCTCCTCTCAGGCATCACTTAAGAAAGGAGGCCTTGTTCAGAGATACTTACTGTAAAAAAAAAAAAATTTCCCCCAGGACCCTGCTTTCCTTTTAAATCCTGACTGCACTGGTTTTGTTTGTGCAAAAACTTTCTATTTTAATGTGATCAAAATTATTCATTTTACTTCCTGTGATCCACTATCTCTTGTGTTGTCATAAATCATTCCCTTATCCATAGATGTGACAGGTAAAATTTTCCATGCTCCCCTAATTTGTTTATGATATCATCCTTGATGGCTAAATCACGTACACATTTTGACTTTGTCTTCATATACAGTGTGGGATGTTGGTCTATGCCTAGGTTCTACCACATTGCACTCTAGATTTCCCAGAAATTTTTGTTAAATACCGAGTTCCTGTCCCAAAATCTTGGATCTTTGTGTTTATCAAACATTAGATTACTATGATAATTTACTATTATGTATTGTGTATGTAATCTCTTCCACTGATCTACTATTCTGTTTCTTAGCCAGTACCAGATTATTCTGATGATTAACACCCTGTAATACAGTTTGAAATGTGACACTGCTAGGTCATCTTCCTTCACAATTTTTCATATTGATTCCCTTGACATGTTTTACTTTTTTGCATATCCAAATGAATTCCAGCTCTATAAAATAAATTTCTGGTAGTTTGATTGAACTAAAAAGAAAATTTAGGTAATATTGCCATTTTTATTATATTGGCTCAGTCTACCTATGAGAAATTAATAATTTTCCAATTTTTTTAGATCTGACTTTATTTGTGTGGAAAGTGTTTTGTTATTTTGTTATATAGTTCCTAGGTTTGTCTTGATAGGTACATTCCCAAGCACTTTATATTGTCTGCTCCTATTTTAAATAGAATTTCTCTTTCTATATCTTCCTGTTAGCCTTTGTTGGCAATATATGCATATACAGATGATTTATGGGGGTTTATTTTCTAAAGTTTTATTATTCAACTAGCTTTTTAGATTACAGTTCTCTAAATATATTAGGATATTGTCTGCAAGAGGTCATAACTTTGTTTCTTCATTGCCTCATTCAATTTTTTTATTGTCATTGCTATAGCTAGCATTTCTAGAACAATATTGAATAATAGTGGTGATAATGGGCATCCTTGCTTCACCTCTGATCTTATTAGGAAGGCTTCTAATTTATCCCCATTACAGATAATGCTTACTCATAGTTTTAGATAGATACTACTTATCATTTTAAGGAAAGCTCTATTTCCCCCACTGTGTTTTCTAATGTTTTTAACAGAAATAAGTGTTGTATTTTGCTCAAAGATTTTTCTGCATCTATCAAGATAATCATATAATTTTTGTTGTTTTTTTCATTGATATGGTCAATTATACTAATAGTGAATCAATCCTACAATAACTGATATAAATCCCACTTGGTCACAGTATATGATCTTTTGGATATAACACTGTAATTTCCTTGTTAGTATTTAATTTCAAAATTTTCCATCATTATTCATTAGAGAGATTGCTCTACAATCTTCTTTTCTGTTTTTGCTATAGGTGTCAGCACTATATTTGTGTTGTAAAAGGAATTTGGTAGGGCTTCTTTGACTATTTTGGAATTTATTGTTCTTTAACTTTTTAGTAGAATTCAGTTGTGAATCCAGCTGGTCAGGAGGATTTTTTCTTAAAGAAGGTAGTTCATTTAAGGCTTGTTAAATTTCTTTTTCTAAGATATGGTCATTTCTACTTGCTCTTCTGTTAATCTGGGCAATTTGTATTTTTGTAAATGTTCATCCATTTCACCCAGATTGTTAGATTATTTTTTTGCCATGTTGAGCAAAATAGGTCCTAAATTGCTTTAATTTCATCTTCATTGGAGGTGAATTCACCTTTTTCATTTTTTATTTGGTAATTTGGCTTTCTTCTTTTTAAAAAAATTGGATTAACCAATGGTTTGTCTATTTGTGATATTTTCCCCCACAAAATGAGCTTCTAGTTTTATTTATTAATTCAATGGTTTTTTTACTTTCAATTTCATTAATCTCTCCTTTGATTTTTAGGATTTCCAATTTGGTATTTAGGGATTTAAAATTTGTTCTTCTAGGTTTTTTTCAGATGTATGCCCAATTAATTGATCTATTCTTTCTGTATTTTATTGATGTGAGCATTTAGAGATATAAATTTTCCCCTAAGTACTTCTTTGGCAGCATCCCATGTATTTTGCCACATTGTCTCATTTCCATCCTTCACTTTAGTGAAAGTAGTTATTGTTTGTATAATTTGTTCTTTGACCATCTCATCCTTTTTTTAACCCTTACTTTCTGTCTTAGTAACAATTCTAAGACGGGCAAGAGCCAGGCAAATGGAATTAAGTGACTTGCCCAGGGTCATACAGCTAGGAAGTGTTTGAGGCCAGATTTGAACTTCCCACATCCAGGCCTGGAGTTCTCTGTACTGAGACATCCAGCTGCCCCAACCCACTCATTCTTTAGGATTATATTATTTCATTTCCAATTAATTTTTAATCTAGATTTCCATGGATCTTTATCAAATGTAATATTAATTATATTGTGACCTGAAAGTGTGCATTTAATACTTCTGCTTTTCTGCATTTGGTTGTGATGTTTTAATTCCCTCATACATGATTAATTTTTTGTAAAGGTACCATATAAAATCTGGATAATCAGTTGCAACTGATTCAATCCAAGTTCCCATTGGGCTTTGGGAATATCATATAAATGAGTGTCTAGGGGGAAAGAGAGGAATACAAACTGCTCCTCAGAGGCAAGTTAATTGCCTTTCTAGTCTAGTAATATGCAAATAAAGTTATGCAAGTCTCAGATTATTTATAGGGTAAGAAATCTCTGTTTTAGATCTAAAATGTCCTTTTTCTCTCCTCTTACATTTAATAATCATAATAATAATAATTCACATTTGTATAAAGCTTTTATCACATTTGATCTTCACAACAACCCTGGGAGAGAACTATTATGACCATTTTAAATATGAGGAAACCAAGGCAGACAAAGATTAAAGCAACGCACAGAGGCTCACCCAGCTTGTAGTGTATCTAAGACTAGATTTGAACTTTGTTCTTGATTCTAGGCCCAGCACTCTATCCATCATGCTACCTATCTGCCTGTGGATGCTTTTTTTTTTTTTTTAGCCTCTGCTTAGGTCTCACTGGAGCAGCCTTTTTACAAACCCAAATAATAAGTTGAATGTGGGAACTCCATCCACTATCTCACATCACAGTCCTCCTATAGTATGTTACCACCTAGAGACGTGCCTAAGGCACTCAGAAAATAAGTGACTCTGTCCAGTATCCTATAGCCATGTCAGAAGACAGATTGGAACTGAAATATTCTTGATTCAAAACCCAGCAAAAAAAAAAAAAATCATGCTGCCGCTGTCTCATGTTTGCCAAGTAAGCATAATGCCCCACGCTTAATAGATGCTAAATAAATTTTTAGTGACTGACTCACTTATAACATTAATATTTTTTCTTAATGTTTCCAAGCCTCAGTTTCTATATATGTAAAGTAAGAATAATCAAAGCTGCCCTATTAAGCTAACAAGGTTTTTATATGAGACTTGGGAATCCAAAGGAAAAGAGCATTGAAAACAATAAATCGCTATGTAGGTGTAAAGTATTATTACTATTACAGAAAGACATGAAAAGAAGTCCTTTGAGTTTTTATCTCCCTTTCAAAAGGGAAATGAAAGAATGGCCCCTTTTGGAGTTTGGAAGGTTCAGAAATTTAGGACATTTCTAGTCTTGGCTTTACTAGCCTTAGAAAAAGGGACTGATCTCTTAAAGTTCAGGAAGCTGGCCTATGAGAAGCTATTGATTTGTGTACCTGTGATTCTCCCATCTATAGGTAACTTCTCTTCTCAGTTCCCAATCTGGGCAACGGATGAAGCTGGGCTTACTTGCTTATGCTTTCATTTAGGCCCAAAATAATGATGGAAAGCCAGCTTGACTGTAAAATGGAAAATGGGGAAAGTTGCATAATATCCTTGAACCATTTCATCAAAATGACCTCATTGATACTTGGATTATCTCTATGAAATGGATGTAAGTGGAGAAATGATGGTATGCCCATTTAGTAAATGAGAAAATTGAGGCATAAAGCAATTAAGAGAGTTTCCTGGAATCTTAAGGAATCTTGGGTGAGGCCAAGAATTTGAAATTGGTCTTTTGACTCAATACTTTATCCACAAGGCCACATGAAAGTTATTCCGTAAGCATCAATTTCTCAATAGTAAAATCAGCCCAAATCACTTAGTGGAATACCTTAGCGTTTTATCAAGAATTTGAATAAAAGCAGAGATGGGATGCTTGCCAAGTGAGCAAATGATAGAAAGTTAGATGGCTAACATGGCTACAGAATCAAGATCCAAAAACATTTTGATGGGTAAGAAAATAATACACCAAAGTTAAAAATATGGATTTTAATAAATATCAGTACAGAGGCAGGTAGGTAGCACAGTAGAGAGAGCACCAGGCCTAGAGTCAAGAGAAGCTGGGTTCAAATCTGGCATCTGACATTTTTTAGCTGTGTGACATGGGCAAGTCACTTAACCCCAATTGCTTAGCCCTCACTATTCTTCTGCCTTAGAATCAATACTTAATATGCAAAGACAGAAGGTATGGGTTATTTTTTAAAATCAATTCAAAGTCTTAACTTGAGTTAAAAAATTCATAAGTATATCATGGGAATAGAAAGAAACATGGTACCTCCTATGTGCTAGCCACTGTGCCGAGCACTTTACAAAGATGTGAAAGCTTTGTCTTCACAACTCTTATGAAAAAGACCTAGGAATTTCAAGGGCTTCAAGCTCAATGTGGATCAAAAGAATTCGTACAGCAAACAGGCAATGATTGTTCTCTGCCTCAGTCAGACTACTTCTTACGTATTGTGTGAGGTTCTGAGTTCCAAATTTTATGTAAGGTCATTGACAAGCTAGAGAATATCCAGACCACAATGGTGAAGAGTCCATGAACTAGAAATAGAATAAAAACTAATTGAGGATTAAAAAACCAGGGATTATTTGTTTGGAGAAAGTCTACGGGGGAGGGATAGGAATATTTTAAGGGTTTTTATGTAGAAAGGACTAAACTTTTTCTCCTTGGTCTCAGAGATCAGAACTAAAGAAGAATGGTTTGGAAGTTATAAAGAAAGGGAAGTTCAGCTTTCTACCACTATCTAATGTAACCAAGATTGGCAACCAAGGCTTTGCTTCAGGGTGTCAATATTAATACTGTTGTGGTTACTGGACTACATCTGTTTCCTCTCTTGAATCCAGCTCCTGCTTCCCACCCTTCCCATCAGTGTGGCACCCCTCTCCTGGAGCCTGACTTCCTCTATTGCCTAGACATACCATCAGTTGGAAAACACTGCCATATAATAAAGATGCTAGACATATGCTCTAGAAGCTGGACTTCAAGAAATATCCCATCAAGAATAACTCTTGGAGGGGGCAGCTGGGTAGCTCAGTGGATTGAGAGCCAGGCCTAGAGACAGGAGGTCCTAGGTTCAAATCCGGCCTCAGACACTTCCCAGCTGTGTGACCCTCGGCAAGTCACTTGACCCCCATTGCCTACCCTTGCCAATCTTCACCTATAAATCAATACACAGAAGTTAAGGGTTTAAAAAATTAAAAAAAAAAAAAGAATAACTCTTGGGGCAAGTAGGTAGCTCAGTGGATAGTGCCAAACCTGGAGGTGGGAGGACCTGGGTTCAAATCTGGCCTCAGATACTTCCTAAATGTATGACTCTGGACAAGTCACCTAACCCCAATTGCCTAGTTCTTACTGCTCCTCTGCCTTGGAAGTCATAGCTATTATTAGAATTAAGACAGAAGATAAGAGTTTAAAAAATAAAACAACTCTCAAAAGCAATCAAACATCTCAAAACCACTTATAAAGAAAAAGGTCCAATGGATATAAGATTTTCCAAGACCCTTTAAGATTTTTTTTTTTCAATTTCTATGTGCAATATGTCAATAAAGTTGCTTGCTCCTACATGCCTGGGGGAGATTTAGAGGGTTGGGAACTGGAAGTAAGGAACCTCAGTTTGAAGCCAGGATTCCAATTACTAGCTGTGTGACCAGAGTCTAAGACCTAGCCTCTCTGAGGGAATCATAGGATCATTGATTTAGAGCACAGAGGGGACTTGGAGGTCATCTGGCCCAATTCTTTTATATGAAGGAGAAAGAAACTAACACTCAGGTTAAAGGATCTGCCCAAGGTAGGAGGCAGTTTCCTTATGTAATTTCCTATCTATCAAATGGGGTTGATAAATACATATGACTCCTGTACAGAGTGACTTGGAGGCAAAAGATGCTATTGGATACTCTTAGATTTGGAATCAGGAAAAACTGAATTCAAATTCCACTTCATACAAACAGGTGACACCAGACAAGTCACAATCCTTCTGAGTCTCAAGTTAACTGTGGCCTCAAGGAAAATGAGAGGGCAGCTAGGGGGTGCAATGAATAGAGTACCAGGCCTGGAATCGGAAGACCAGTGTTCAAATCCAGCCTCAAAAATTTACTAGCTATGTAGCCTTAGGCAAGTCTCAGTTTCCTCATTTGTCAAGTGAGCCAGAGAAAGAAATTACAAATCTCTTCAGTAACTTTGCCAAGAGAACTCCTAATGGGGTTCCAAAGGGTTAGTTGGAAAAGAGTGAACATATAAAATCAGAGAGTTGGACTCCATGAATTGGAAGATGCCTTCCAGATCTAGAGTTATGATCTTGTGAAATATAAGGCTTTATAAACTCTAGACTGTGCATTTGAGTTATTGCTAAAAATTTTATGCTTGAAAAAAAATGAAGTTTTGAGAAGACCCACATGGTACACTGGATCAAAGCAGCCTATTGTTGTCAAAAGATGGGAACAGTTAACTCAGGAAGGCAGTCAACAGACAAGAAGAATGGACAGAGAAGTCCTCCCACTCTTTCCTTAGCCAAGAGGCGGAGTTGTATTTTGCAGCCCCACATCCCAGTTCTTGATTGCACTAGGGCGGAATCCCAGCTGGCCGGGTCTCTTCCAGCCCCTCCCCCTTTCATTCCCAACCCCCCCACTCCCTCCACAAAAACAAGAATACGGTAACTAACGTTCTGGGCCTTCCTCCACTCCTCCAAGTTGAAAGGCCTGCTAGCAACCAGAACAACCGCAACCTACTGTGTTGTGTTTTCATTTAGATCCTTTGTTTTGGTTTGTTTTGGTTTGGTTTCGCGAAGGCTGACTTCAGGGAAAGGGGGGTGGGGTGGGGTGAGGGTAGGGGTGAGAGGCTGTAGTTGGGCGGGGTGGGG